>NC_056733.1:354405098-354660098 GCF_019279795.1 Protopterus annectens | reverse complement strand
CTTGGCCTGGTGCTTTTGTTTTATTTGGCAGACAGCCACTTAAATTGCCTAGCACATGTCACATGTTTTTTCACTGGTTAATTCGTTTCTTGAGTGACACTTAAATACAAAGAAAATTTCTGTGTCTTTGTCTTTTCTGATAAGACTCAAGGCCGGCAAAAACTACAAGCACCGTTGGTGACTCCCTGCTGGTTACTTTTCCTACTGACCCTGACCTCCCATTCCCTGATCTAATTTTTAAACTTGGTGATTTTAAGCTGCCCACCCTTACTGTAAATTGGGTTTTATAAGCTCCTCCCTTTCTACACTGCTGTTTATATCTTGAATTATTTATTTGCCTTTTTTTTTAAATTAAGCACAAAGAAAAACCGAATGTTGCCTCCCACTCTGTTCTACTGATCTACTTGCTCTGAATTCATTACCTATCTAGCTGTTGGATACAGTAGTGTATTTTTAAACCACAGCAAGCTCTTTCCTGTGTTTTAACATCAAGAGGACAGTGAAATATCCATCTAGTGGCAGTGGGTGGTAGCTGGTCTGCATAGTTTGGGGAAACACATTAGAGATTCCTGCATGTAGTTGTTGTATTGGCTGGAGGACTTGTTAGTTAGCTTACCTTCTTTTTAGTGTCTTTATAAATTCTTCACAACTGAGTGGCTATTGGTTTATTTCTACAAAGTGAAGTACTTTTACTGAATACTCACAATTTTATGAACTGTTTAAAGTACACTGTTGCTATCCTGAATTACTAATTACCTTTCCTTAAGTTTAAGTTTGTTAGTGGTAATATTTTACTCCAGACCCCCTTTTATTGTGGTTTTACATTAGCATGACTGTGATTATTCATCTAGTGGCATTAGGTGTTTACCTGGTCTATATTAGTTGGGAAGACCACAAAAGGACTCTAAGCATAGTTCTTTTATTGGACAGAGGGTTCAGTAGTCAGTTTTCTGTAGTTCCCATGCTAGTATAAATTCGGCACATTTACACAGAGCTACTCGCCATGCCAGTGCCCTGTAAAAATGCAAATGTCAGGAGACATTGCTTATTTTCAAGTTAACTGCATTATTTTTTGAATTTTTCTGCCCTTCTTTAAAGTTTCAATTTCAAACTGCTGTAAGGGATGCTGCTCTGCACTGAAACACATTGTTTCTAGTGTTTCTTAGCAATAAGCATTGGTTTGAGGTTCCTTAACACTTGGGCTCGAAGCCAGTCTTTTTACATTAAGAGGGTCAACTTCTGTACTCTTCTAGCAGGAGAGGGCTGATTTCACCTATCTGAGCTGGGAATTGTTGGTGGAAAGCTGAATGTGTCCTTACCTGTTAGGCCTTAGGGCACAGTTAGTGTTCATAGGTAGGTACAAGGCTATCGCCCCAAGGGCCTACGTAAGCCTAGCCAAAAAGTTTACCTGGCTTATACCACCCAAGAAAGTTATTTTCCTGTGCCACTGTCGAGCAGAGACACAGAAGTGATCCCCGGGGTGTATTTCCTATTTCCCATCCACTCATCAAGATTTTTCTTGAAGAGTGCTAATGAAGAACTTTGCTTGACATAGATGAGTAGCCTGTTCCAGAGTATGAGAAGTCTCTGGGACAGGAATCTATCCCTCCAGCATGTCCTGTTTATTGTGGTGACAAGGCTTAGGTCCCTAGAGTGTGTAGCTCGGAGAGATTGGGATTTCTTTAGGTGTAGCATGTCCAACAGCTCTGGGTTCAACATAGCTTTATATGTTAGGCAGAGATCACCTTGGAGTAGGCGATATGCTACAGAGTAAAGCTGGAGATTTTTGAGGCGGTCAGTGTAGGGCATTTGTTTGAGGCCAGTAATCCTCTTTGTGAGGTACTTCTGTGGCCTTTCCAGCTGCTGCAGATGTCTTGTGAGGTACATTCCAAAAGGGGCGTTGTACTCTATAATGGGTCTAATGAGTGTCATGTAGAGGGGAACAATGACCTCTTTTTTCCTGGATGAGAACCCTTTTACGATGAGGTGTGCCACTTAGGACTGCCTGACTACTGTGGCGATGTGACTATCAAAGAAGGGACTACTGTCCACCTGGGTTCCAAGGTCTCTTATCACGCATTCAGTGTTAAGTAGATTGTTGCCTATGTGGTAGTTCGTGGGTACCGAGTTTTTACCAAAGGGGATGACATTGCACTTTTTGGCATTGAGCTTGAGGCCATGGCTCTGACACCAGGCATCTGTCTCAGCAAGGCCCTTCTGTAGGATGTCCACATCATTTGGGGACTTGACTATGGCTCCTAGTTTGCAGTCATCTGTGAACTTCGTTAGCCAGAGGCCTTCTGTGTTAGCCTGTACTTCAGAGAAGTAGATACCAAACAGGAGAGGTCCCAGGACTGAACCCTGTGGTACTCCACTTGTCACTGCTTTGAGGTCAAATTTGGAGTCTGCAACTTTTACAGTGTGGGTTCTGTCAGTGAGGCAGTTGGCAACCCATCTTGTGATGTAGGGATTTATACCTAGTTTAGTGAGTTTAGCTATAATTCCAGAATGGGGGATGGTGACGAAAGCCTTTGCAAGGTCAAGATAGGCTGTGTGAACCACCTTACCCTCATCTAAGGCTTTGGTGACTGCCTCAAAGAAGTCGATCAGGTTCAGGAGGCATGATCTGCATTTCACAAACCTGAACTGGGTGGGATCCAGAGTTTGGAGGTTACCAATGTCTTTGTTTATGAGTTCCATGATGATACGTTCCATGGCCTTGCAGACCAGGCTCATCAAGCTAATAGGTCGATAGTTCCCAGGATCAGTGGTGGCTCCCCATTTGTGGAGTGGGAAAACTGTTGCTGTGCCCCATTCAGTGGGCACAAAGCCTGATGCGAGGTTATTATTGAACAAGGTGCTTAAGTGGGGAGCCAGTTTGTTCTGAAGTTCATGTAAAACGCAGCCTGGGATGTTGTCCAGTCCCATGGATGCTGTGTTTCTGGCTTTAGAGAGTGCAGCTTTTACCTGCATAGTTGTGATTACAGGGACTCTGCATTCTTCCTGTATAGATATGGGCCCTTTAGAGGGTGAGAGGGGGGAAAAGTTAGCACTGAACCTATCTGCCAGGATGCTGGCAATATCAGTTGGTTCTGTAATTTTCTTGCCTTTGTGCTGTAACTCAGAGCAGATCTGGGTGTTGCCATCGAGATTCTTGACATAGCTATAGAATGCTTTGTGGTTGTCCTTGGAATTAGTGGCGATTTTGTTTTCGTAGCTAGCTTTGGAGGATCTTATAAGGGATCTCAGCTTCTTACTGAGGCTGACCAGGGAGCTCCTCCACTCATGGGAATTTACTCTCTCTTGCAACAGTTTCTTCCTTCTGTTGTACAGTTTGTTTATGGCAGGGGACCAACAGATTGGCTTCCTTTTTTTGGAGGATAGCGTCTTGGTTCTGTTTGTGGTAGCACGATCCATGCACTCGTGTAAGTGCTTATAGAGTGCATTTGTGTAGAATTCAGCAGTTGCAACTGTATTGTCTATCTGCATGGGTGTCATGAAGTTCACCACTTCTGTCTTAAGACGCATGAAGTTGGCTTTGGAGAAATTTTTTACTGTGGTTTCCTTAATGGGGGGTGGGGGCGGGATGTGGATATCAAGGATGATTAGCTTATGGTCGGATCGGACCAACGTGGAGTTGACTTCAGGTGTGGAACACCGGTCACTCATGTTGGTAATGACTAGGTCTAGGATATTGTTGCCTCTGGTGGGGGTGTGGATAAGTTGATCCAGGGCATTGGAGTTTATGAATTCCAGAAAGCATTGAGCTAAGGAGTTGGTACACGAGTAGTTTTCCCAGTTAATGGTGGGGTAGTTGAAGTCGCCCATTATTAGGGTGTTTGGTTGAACCCTAATATTTTCCAGTACATCAAGAAAAGAGGAGTGGGAATCCTGGAGCATGGTGGGGGATCTGTAAAGTACAGTTGTGTACCTACCATAAATGTAGATGTTCGAGTGTATTCACTGTTGCAGTCATTACACTTGGGTTATCCTGCTGGCAGGCAACCCGCAGTCAGCCTGAATTCCAAAGTCTTGGTCCAGTGTCGGTTGCTGTCGCCTCTTCCCTGATGTCAGTGTGCCAGGGGATGCAGCCGACACCATTTTCTTCAGTTTTTCTTGCCCCAGATGTCAGGTGCCCCCAAAAGGGTAGGCTAAAAATTTGCAAATAAAAAAAAAAGCATGCACTAACATAAACATTACCTTCCTCTACAAGCAAATACACCACATAGGTTGTATAGAATAGAGAAGTACAGATAAGTCCCAGCAATGAAAGGGGGATGGTGGGAGGGTAACCTGGACTGCAACAGTGAATACACTCTACATTTATGGTAGGTACATAACTGTACTATGTTCATCGTGTTTCACTGTTGCAGTCATTACACTTGGGTTGAATCCCAAAGCTGAGGTTGGGCGGCTGGATCTAAATAGGATAAGGAGTGGCAATGAGGCCCTGCAGAACTGCAGTGGCAAAGCCTGCTCTGGATTTAGAGTAAAGAGGTAAGTGATGGTGCTTGGTGAAATTGTGCACTGAACTCCCAAGTTTCAGCCTCCAAAATTTCGTTGGTTGGTACTCCTCTGAGAAAGGCTGCTGCCCTGGTAGAATGAGGCCTAATATTCTTAGGCACTGATTTGCCATGCTGTGCATAGCAGAAACGAATGCAGTGTCCTATCCATTTTGAAATAGTCTGCTTTGAAATAGCCTTTCCTTGTGATCCTGCAGCGTATGCCACAAAAAGTTGCTCAGTTTTTCTGAAAGCTTTTGTTTTGTCCAAGTAGAAGCGTAGCTGCCTGTGCATGTCCAAAGAGTGCAGAAGTCTCTCCCCTTTATTCTGGGGATTTGGATAAAAGGTTGGTAAATGAATGGTTTGGTTAAGAGCCTCGTTGGATACTACCTTTGGCATAAATGTTGGGTTTGTCCTTAGAGAAACCCTGTCCGGATGAAAAATGATAAAAGGTTCCATTGCCATTAATGTCTGTAACTTTGAGACTCTTCTTGCTGAAGTTATTGCTAGGAGCAGAGCAGTTTTCCATGATAAGAATTTTATCTCAGCTGTATTGGCTGGCTCAAAAGGAGGCAGTGTGATTTTTTTCCAAGACAAAGTTGAGGTCCCATGTTGGTATAGGTGCTCTCCTTGGGGGTCTTATGTTTTTTGCCCCTCTGAGGTACTGTCTTAGTAGTCGATAAGAGAAAATAGGAGGTTCCGTATTATAATGAGCTGAAATGGCAGAGGCATGGATCTTAATTGATGAGAAGGATAGGCCTTTGCCCAGCATCTCAGTTAGGTACTGCAAAATCTGAGGAATATTAGGAACAAGCGGTTCAAGTCCTTGTGCCTGGTTCCAAGCACAGAATCTCTTCCATTTTTCTGCATAAGATTTCCTGGTGCTGGGCCTCCTGGCTTCCAAAATGATATCCATAAATGCTTTAGAGAGAGATGTGTTCTGAGTGGCTATATTATTCACCAAGCAGCCAGCTTTAAGGTTCTGAGTTGGCTGTGCAGGATCTGATTGTTTTGTTGGGTCAGCAGATGAGGAATTTGAGGTAAAGTCCAAGCTGGCCCTTGAGACAAGCTCTTTAGGACTGGGTGCCAGTCTGGGGCAATCAGAATAATTTTTGGCTTCTCTTGTCTGACCTTTAGGAGTACCTTGGGGAGTAGAGGCAGTGGTGGGTAGGCATAAAGTGTTAGGCTTTTCCAGCTGAATGATAGAGCATCCACCTTTCATGCTTGTGAGTGATAAGCCCTTGCACAGAATCTCTGTAGCTGGCAGTTGTGAGGGGAGGCAAACAGATCTATGTCTGGGCATCCCCATTTCTTTGTTATCATGCTGAAGACTTGTGGATCTAGTTTCCACTCGTGAGGGTCCATGAGGTTTCTGCTTAGTTTGTCTGCCAGAGTATTTTTCTTTCCTGGCAGGAATTGTGCCTGCAGATATACTTGATAGGCCAGTGCCGTGTTCCACAACGTCATGGCTTGCCTGCAGAGGGGGTAGGAATGCGTGCCCCCTTGCTTATTTATGTACCACATGACTGTAGTATTGTCTGTCTTTAGTAATAGGTGTCCTGGATGTAGTAGATCCTTGAAGGCTGTCAGGGTATTCTGTACAGCAAGCATCTCTTTTTGATTGATATGAAGATGCATTAGGTCTGTGGGCCACGTGCCCTGTATACATTTTCCCGCCATGTGTGCTCCCCAGGCATAATCCGATGCATCTGTTGTTAGTGTCTGCCTGGCTGTGGGTAAAGTGAAAGGCTGTCCCTTGTTGTGGTGACAAGCCAGTGCCCACCATCGAAACTCTTGTTGCAGGCAGGGAATGAGAGTAATTATTGTTTCCAGGCTGTGGCAATGTGGAGTCCAAACACTTTTTAGATACCACTGTAGCTTCCTCACATGCAGTCTTGCATATGGAATTAGGAGGATGCAGGATGCCATGAAGCCCAAAGCCTGCAGAATTTTTCTTGCAGGTAGCTGGGTCTTTGTTGCCATCATTTGAAAGTAATGAGTCAGTTGCCTTTGATTGTCTGGCGTGAGATAAGCCATCTGGGCAGTTGTATTTAAGCTTGCACCCAGGAATATTATCTCTTGAGAGGGCACTAGTTTTGATTTCTTCTCGTTTACTGTGTACCCTAGGCAAATTAGTAATCTTTTTACAAACACCAGATGCTTTAGTAGAATGTCCTTGCTGTCTGCTTGAATAAGGCAGTCGTCCAAGTAGGGATACATTTGAATTCCTTTTTGTCTGCAAAATGCAATTACTGGTGCCAGGCATTTTGTGAAGACCCTGGGCGCAGTAGATAAGCCAAAGGGCAGTGCAGAGAATTGGCAATGCATTGAGCCAGTTATGAATCTGAGGTATCTTCTGCAAGATTGTCTGATTGGGACGTGCAGGTATGCCTCTTTGAGGTCCAAAGTAACTAGCCAAGCCTTTCTGCTCAGCATGGGTAGAAGTTGCTGCAGTGTCAACATTCTGAATTTTGGAACGTCCAGGAAAGTATTTAGAGTAGACAGGTCTAGTACTGGTCTCCAAGCTTTGTCCTTTCTGGGTACCAAGAAAAGTCTTGAGTAAAATCCTTGTCCCTGCTCTTGCTGTGGTACTTTTTGAATAGCCCTCATGTCCATGAGGGCAGAAATTTGTTTTTGTGCCTCTGCCCATTGATTGTGTGGCAGGTCTGGCATACCTTTTGGCCTTGGTAGGGTGTGAAAGTGGAACTTGTAACCCTGGGAAACAATATTCAGCACCCATTTGTCCTGGGTGATCATGTGCCAATTTTGTGAGAAAAGTGCTAGTTTTCCCCCTAAGGTTGCTGCCAAAAGATAAGTGCTTGGCATTGGTACAGGGAAGTCATTGGGACCGTTTCCTATAAGGTTGTGATTTGTCTTCTCTGCCTTTGGGAGCTGAAGCACCCCATTGCTCAGGTCTGTATGAGCCTTGGAGCTGAGATCTGCCTCTTTGTGGCCTGTCTGACACTGGAAAGGACCAATTTTTAGAAGGCCAGTTCCTGCTAAATCTGGGTGGCTGAACCTGTAAGAAATCCTTTACTGTCTGCATTGATTTTGCTTTATCCTCCATTTTCTTTAACACCTCTTCCGCCTTAAACAATTTTGCTTTAACATGATCAGGTAAACTTTGTTCTTTTAACCAAGCATGCCTTCGAATGACAGAACCTGTAACTGCAGCTCTGTACGAAGCCTCTAATGAATCAAAACCACATTGCAAAGTATGCTTTCCCACTTGTTCAGCTGCATGCAATAAATCCTGAATTTCCTTTTTTTCAGGACATTCTGAGCTTGTAAGCATTTTCTGTTTTAGCAAAGACATTAGGTATCGTTGATATTTAAGCATGTGAAACTGGCAGTTTAAAGCCCTTACAGCTAAAGTAGCAGAAGTGTAAACTTTTTTCCCCCATCTGTCCAGTGCTTAGGAATCCCTATCAGAGGGGACAGGGTTTTTTGCAGTGGAAGCCTTGACCCATTTGGGACCCTGTGAAATTGTTTCTGGGTCAGCAGCAGGGTTTTTATAAAGAAATTTATGAGAATCTGGGACCCTGTAGTACCTACCTGGCTTAACTGGTGCAGGGGGTAAAGAATCAGGAGACAAACTGGATTCAGAAAATACATCATCAACAATATCTAGTACAGGGGGAATAGCAAGGGGCCTGTGCTGAGGCAGTAAAAAAGTCTCTGAGCCTTTTCTTGGATTCTGAATAATCCTGGCTCTCCCAATGGAAATGCTCCTTCATGGTGTGCAGGGTTTCCCCAAAGGAGTAATCCTCAGGAGGAGAGGCTGAAGGGATAGATTCTTCAGCGTCAGAGTCCTCATAGGGAGAAAGAGAATATCCCTGTTCTGAAGAGGAATCAGAGGAAATAGAAACCTGGTCAGAGGAATCATAGTCAGTATCTTGCCTAGGCCTTTTATCAGGAGGGGGATGGGAACCCCTGATCAGAGTGATTAGGTCCTCGGCCATTTTAAGCATCTGTTTCTTTGGCATGGATGACTGTCCAGGTTAATGCTGTACTTGTTTCTTTGTCTTTAAAGGTGTTTTAGACTTTGCTTTGGCTGATGAAGTGGTCTTGATAGTAAGCTGTGAAGATCTGAAAACACCCTCAGAAGCCGATGCCTGCTCAGTGGCTCCCGACCCATCTGAGGGAATAGTTTCCATAGGCCCAATACCTTGAGTTTCCAGAGGCCTGGTTGTCTCCACGTGGGAGTCGGAGGCGGCCTGTGGCTCTGAGGTAGCGGGTGTCAGAGGCTGCGAAAGCGCCTGACTAAGAACCGGCAAACCGGCGACTGGCCTAGAAGAGGCTTCGTCGTCGGTTTTGTACCTCGGATGCCTGTCCTTTTCTTTGTCCTTGCGCTTTTTATGAACTCCAGTCATTGGCTGTTCCGACGGCATTATATAGTTAAACCTTTGGCAAAAAGTAATGTAAAGCAAAATCAAACCGACGCTTAATAGTGCGTTGGTTGAATCTAGCGCAAAACCGACAACTAGCAACTCTGTGGTCAGGGCCTAGGCAAGGAATACAGTAAGAATGAAAATCCTTCTGAGGTACTTGCTTCCCACAAGAAATACAACTGTTAACTTTTACTGACATCGGTCTGGAGCAAGAAAAAGTTTCCCCAAAGAGGTACTTAGCTGTATTGAAGACTTCGGATCTGAAATTCAATTTTGAATATCTCAGGAGTCGGCCGACCGGCACTTGCTAACTGCTTTTGCTTTGGGCACTGAGCGGCAAGAAAGACGGAAGAAAATGGCGTCTGCTGCATCTTTTATACCCCTGACGCACTGACGTCAGGGAAGTGGCGACAGCAACCAATGACGGATCAAGACTTGGGAATTCAGGCCAACTGCGGGTTGCCTGCCAGCAGGATAATCCAAGTGTAATGACTGCAACAGTGAAACACGATGAACATCAAGCTACAATTTGGAATGCAGTTTTGCCCAGAGTTAGTTGCACTTGGATAACCTCGGATGCATTATGCTGAGCAACTAGCCTGGAAGTGTGGATATCCTTAATGAATATGGACATACCTCTGCCTTTGGTGTTTCGGTCCAGGTTACATGGCCGAAAAGTGTGGTATGAGTTATAGCCTGGTAGTGCAGGGGTGCTCTCTGGAGCCTTGAACCAGGTCTCAGTCACTGCACAGATATCAATGTTCTCCATTTTAAGGAGTGCCTCGAGTGAATGCATTCTAAGATTTAGACTTCTAGCATTAAGTAGCATTACCCTCAGTTTTTGCTTGCCTGTTATGGTGGTGAATTTATTTGAATCTTGCCTAAAAAAGGCACTATAGGGGCAGCAACAGCCTTAGCCAGTATCTGGAATCCCAGGGGCGACAGGTGCAGGCCATCTGTGGCAAAGCATCGTGGTCTGTCGACCATGTCATCCCAAGCAGACAGATACTGGATCCAATTAGAATGACACCAAAAGCTTAGCCAATTGTTGAAGTCAATCATTTTGTCCTTGTACTGCGGTATCATTCTGGGCGATGACAGAATGCTACTCAGGACTAGGGTCATACCTGCCTGGGCTACAAGATCGGAGAGCTCTTCCATGTCTCTTTTCATGTAGTCCAGGGAGGTACGTCTCAGGTCATTTACACCAACATGGACAATGACAGAGTCATATCTGTACTTGTTGTGGAGTGACCTGAGTGCGTGGGTTATGTGGCGGATCCTGGCACCAGACAGGCAGCTGACAGTAATGTTCTCCTTGTTTAGCCTGGTGAGTGGGACATCAGTGTGCCTGACTATAGAGTCACCTATGACTAGTGTGTTGGGTACATTGTTTTGCCTTATTGGCTGTGGTTGAGTGGCACACTGAGTCTGTGGGCTATGTGTCATTTAGGTTGTGTTGGGGGATGGAGGTTGCTTGCGTTTCTGCTTTGGAGGTCTCTGTTGCTTAGACAGATTATTATTGAGCGCCTCCGCAAATGTTTTTGTGTTACTAAGTGTGGATTTTGGTGGTGTAGATTTAGTGAAACTATGTGATGAGTGTGGTGTGGTGCAAATGTTTACGTTCTCCTCATGTCTGTCAAGTTCAGTCTTGGTTGGAGAGAGCTTTACCTCCAGTTTGGCTAGATAGGTGCATCTCTCACAGGTTGCAATGTTGGGTGGTAGCAGGATAGGGTTGTCTGTGTACATGAGGCAATTTCTACATTGCCTCAAGATGCCCAGATTCATCAGATAGACAGGAGAGAACACTGGGAGCTGACCCTTGGACATGCCTGAATAAAAAACTATTTTCCTCTAGATATGTGAGGAGAGTACAAGAGCTGTTTTTCTCTAAGCAAGTGAGAGAAGTAAGTACAAAAACTGTTTTCCTCTAGGTAAAGAGGAAGACTGAGTGCTATAGTAATTAGTAGCTTATTTAGTGCTTACAAGTTCTGAACAAGTGCTTAGCATGAATAAGCAAATTTAAGTGCTAAAACTAAGCATCTGTATCTGCACTAGATGAGTTACAGGACAGAAACAAGTGCAAATGCAGGCTTTCAAATCAGAAAGTTGAGAGAGATGGAAGAGATTGCCCAAACGGCCAATAACTACAATTTCTGGGCCAGAACCACTCCTTATGTGGTAGACAGGTTACCTAGTGCTTACCACTCCCACTGATGAGCTAAAAGGCTTCCCTCCAACACAGAAAGGCTTGGGGGCTCAGAAGCTTACACACAGTCCTGGAAACAGCAAATCTGTATCTGGAACACTAGTTACAGGAAAGGTAAGAAACAGGCTTACATTTTTTTTTATACAGAAAAGTAGCAAAAACAGTAGTAAAAACAATTCACATGCAGTGCAAGCTAGCACACTTGAGTATGTAGCAATATTAGACCAAACACAGTTTAAAAACTGCAATTAAATTAAAAAGGACTAAAAGCAAGTGCAGAAAGAGTTTATTAGGTAGAATGTGTTAAAGAGATAGGACTGGGGGGGTGTCCCAGATCAAATCTACAGTGGGGCGGGCAACTGCAAAGGCCACCAAATTTAAATTACAAACCAAAAATAATGAGGGTGGGTGTGACAAAACTGTTTAAACAGAGATCTAGGCAACAACTAACAGTACAAACTCTAAAACCAAAAAAATATACTCAGCTCTGTATATTTGCAGATCAGTCTCAGAACAGTGAGACAACAGTTTCAACAGAGATCTAAGCAACAATTAAACTCTATAACCAAAAAAAATATACTCAGCTCTGTACATTTGGAGACGGTCTGGAAGGAAGTCTCTCACAACACAGGTTCCAGCAATTAAATGCAGGCTGGTACTAACAGGTTAAATTAAGTGATCCTTGAGTTAGATAACACACAAGCTGTAAAAGCCAGTTATACCAACTGAAGACACGGCAGAAAAAAAGGGGGGGGGGGCAGTTTCAACAGAGATCTAAGCAACAATTAAACTCTATAACCAAAAAATATATACTTAGCTCTGTATATTTGCAGATAGTCTGGAAGGCAGTCTCTCAGAACACAGGTTCCAGCAAAACTTGCTTTTTTCTGATCATACATAAGCCCCACATTTATCATACATAATCCTCACATTTACGAGAAGCTGTTTTTTGCTTAGTGGAGATTACTGGTGCCTTGTATACACACAATTACCAGAAGGTGAAATTTCCATATAAAAACCATCTCAGAACTTTACCTCAGTCCCACATTACTCACGGGGGGCTAGGATGCATGGTGAGCACATTTACACATTTTTAGGACTATTTAGGTCCACCTTACCTTATTACAGCACCCAAGACTATTACTGCTCAAAGAACGTCTAGTGTGGTGTGGTTAGGTTAGCTGCATATTACACCAAGAGAGTAGCCTTCCCTCATCCAGTTACAAACATCCTCCACTCCTATCCTTTCAAATGCACATTAGGATTTGCAACTATGGATGGGCACTTTCCTGCTATATGTGCATCCAACTTGGTGGACATGGGCATCCCGAGACAATATATAAATTGCTTTATGCACACTGACAACCAATTAATTCTTAAACAGACAAATACAGTACGCAAGAGCTGCAGTTACACACGGACACTGGAGGCTAGACTCACACATACAGACACAAAAAACAACAAACAGGCTGTCATCAGCTAACACACATAGACCAATATATGCAGAGATGCTCACATGTAACTTACCCAAACCTTAAAGGCTTCTCAGACACAGTCCTCTGAAACTCCACATACACACAAACAAGACAATTTCAATCACAAAACATAAAGCCACATTTCATTGCGTCTCAACTACCAATCCTAAATGATGAAACATGCCACATCCCAGTATTCTGGTAATTGGAAACTCCATTGTGAGACACAATGATGTCTCTCTTAACAGGCTGGATAAGGGAAAGGTTGCAGTTAGTTGCATGTCAGGGGCCTCCATTCACCAGATCACGCAAGCACTCAGGTCGCTTACACCCAAGTACCAGTATGACTAAGTCACAGTCCATGTGGGTATGAATGACTGGAGATGTACCTCCTTGGGCTATATGAAGACAGATATGAATGTGCTCTCAGAATGTGTGTCACAGGCAGGTATGAGCTAGATTGAGCAGCATTCTACCCTCTCCAAAAATGATGCTACAATACCAGCAGAAAATGATCAACTTTAACAACTAGTTAACTACTGCTGTCATTCCAAAGGGGGTCCAATAATTGTCAGTCTGGGAGGACATGGTTGACAGGCCACACTACTTTGCCAGGGATGGTCTTCACTTGTCACATCTAGGCTTTCAGATATTGGCCAAAACATCATCTACCCCATAGTACTTTTTTCAGGCATTGCCAAACAGACAAACCTTCCAACATAACAAAAGCTGCCCAGGACAAGCAGAAACTGCACTCTACAGAAGCTCTCCTCACCTGGAGAATGCTGATATCTGTGCAGTTAGTGAAACATGGAAAGCACTCCTGCAGTGCATGGCTATAATGCCTTTCATTCATTCCGACCACCCACTGAACATCAAAGAGCAAAACATGGAGGTGTATCTACATAAGCACACCTCAAGGCTGATCAAACAATATGACATGCTTCAGCCACTCCATGGCCAACCAACAATGGGAAAAATCCATTATCGTATTCTAGCTAGCTACAGGTCCCCCATCATAACCCAGGAAACCCATACATCATGAATAAAGTTATCAGAATCCCTTACCATCCAGCCCAATACTATACTCGTGGGTGACTTTAACTACTCCTCCATTAACTGGGAGGCATACATAACCAGTAACATGCAGACCCAAGGATTTCTTGACTTTGTAAATTCAAATGCCCTGGAGCAGCTAGTCTGCACTCCCACTAGGGGAACAAATATCTTAGATATGGTACTCACAAATATGCATGAGCGCTGCACCACCCCCCACCCATGTGATGTCCTCACTGGTAAGATCACATCACAAAGCAGTCTCCCTTGAAATAAAGGTAAAACTAGTTCTCCTTCCTAACCCCCAAAAATATAAGAACTTTTCTAAAGTAAATTACCCCTATTAAGGGGAGGTATAGCTAGTTTCCAAGCTCCCCCAAATCCAGGAAACACAGAAACCTAAGCAGAGGTGTACACAAAAGCCCTGTACAGCCATATAAACTACATACTAACAGCAGTACCAGACCAAAATAAACCCAGGTCAAACCCCAAAAATGAGCCACCCTGGTGGACTCCTGATATTTATAGGTAGTACAACAAAAGAAAATCCAGTTGATAAATAAGAGGGAATTTTGCACAACAGAGCAAAACTCCCTCATTAGTCTAAACAAGCAAATAATGGAACTACTCCACTCTCTGAATGCAGACTGAGGTAAAATAGCCTCTAAAGCTGAGGATAACTATAAGGCATTTTTCAGTTATGTTTGCAGTCTTAAGGTCAACACCCAAGGAATTAGTTGTACATGGCATTACCTACAGTGGATATAAAAAGTGTACACCAAGTGCCAGGTTTTTGTGATATAAAAAAATGAGATCACAATAAATCATTTCAAAACTTTCCCACCTTTAATGTGACCTATAACCTGTACAATTTATTTCATTTTACATTTGTTTACCGAGAAAGTCCAGTTGGACATGTGTCCTTTTTCAGTGGAGGCCCGGGGAGAAAAGCTCCTATGTCATAAAGTAACATATGTAAAGTACATCATAACAATAGAAATAGTTGAAAATATAATACATGTAAGAAACATATATAAAACACATTACAACAGTCAAAATAGTAAGAAATATAACAATGTTGTACATATAATACATTGAAAGAAATTGAGTTACACTTCAAGTACTGAGGAATTGAACAATCAACATATAAGATAAGGAAACATCAAGTTAGACATTTTAGGTGATAATTATAACTATTTACATAGCGTTATAAGCAGTTGTTTCCAAGTTTATAGTGAAGATCAGACAGAGTTGAGCATGGAGAGTTAGAAGGGATATTAAGGAGCAGAATGAGATAAGACAGTGCACTATCCTGGGGAGATGCAGGAACAGAGCCAGGAATTAGCGAGGTGGGTTTTTAGGAGATTTTTAAAGTGTACTGTTGAGGAAATGGTAACTAGTGAGTTTGGTAGGCGGTTCCAAAGCTTGGAAGTGTAGTTAGAGAAAAGGGATTCACCTGCTAAGTTTTTTGATTTTGTGACTTGAAGTTTTTGTTAGAGCGAAGGGATCTTGTGGTTGAGTGATGTCTTTGAGGGCCGGAGTATTTTCAGGGTGGTGAATAATTTTATGAGCTAAGGTTAGTTGTTTGAAATGTAGTAGCTGAGGGAGTCCAAGCCAATTGAGCTGTTTTAGTGATAACCAATGATGAGACTTGTAAAAAGCGTTGGTGGCAAATTTGGAAATTTTGTTGTAACATGCTTCAAGTTTGGCAAGGTCTGTCTTACGGAGGTTTGTTAAGATAGGGGATGCATATAGGAGTGTTGATAGAAGGTGTGTCTTGGCAATGGCAATTTTTGTAGCACTTGTAAGAAAATGTTTATTTCTATATAAGAATCCTAGTTTGTTGTGCACTTTTTTGATGGTTTGGTCTATATGGAGATCAAATTTCAGGCTGTCAATTACAATCTGATGAAGTCCAGATTCGGATGAAAGCGCTTAACTTGTCTACTGTGTTTTTGTTTTGTTTTTTTTTAATAAACTGCAGTGAGTTCACTTTTTCGGCTCAATAGTTCTGTCGCCTTATTTGGTTATAGGCACTTACAGCAGCTGGAGCAACCTCAGAGGTTCCTCACACAGAAAACATAGGGTGCAAAACAGTATGTCCTATGCAGACAGACTAAAAGCCCTATCTCTTTCCTCTGTCTCCTACCAACTACTAAAGGGTAACCTAAGCCTGACCTACAACGCACTCACAAATCCACACCTGATGAAGCTGTTACATATCTGCAAGTTAAAACAGCATGAGGGTCACCTGATCTAGGGATATAAACTTAGTTAGCAACTCAAACAAAACATGTTGGAGAGAGAGGTATGTGTCTCAGAGATTGCCCTTTCTTTAGAACAGGATTCCTAACCACGTAAAGCAGAGCCCTTCCCTGTCCCTCTTCAAACACAATTTGGATCAATGGATGGAGAATCGCAAATTCACACCTGGGTAATGCCAGACAGAGGCAATCTGTATGATACTCAAGGCATAGGCACAAATTCATGCTACCCTCTTGTCCTTAGGGGCCACATACTGGGTAAATTAAGTTATACTGACTAGGCTTGCAAGGCGTCAAAGTAGTAATCTAATATGAACCTATGAATCTAGTAGACTGACCCTTTGATTTGCAAGGTAAAGCCTTTCCTTTCAACTATATACTAATGACATGCAATCAGAAAGCCACTTCGATAAGGAGACAGTGGCTTTCCCAACCAGGCTTTGAAAAGGAAGCAAACAATTTTTCAGAGTTTCTGAAGGACATGGTTCAATCTAAGTACAACTTAATCTGTCTGTGATCATCAAGACAATGCAGTAAATATTCTCCTTTGCTTGAAAAATTGGGAGAAAACACTGCTGAATAAATGGATGATTCAAGTTGTTTTCTGATGTCAACTTGGGCAAAAAGCAGGATCTGTTCCTAAAAATACTCTGTCTTTAATGAAAGGCTAGATACAGATGCAGCAAGAATAAATCCTGAAGCTTTGACACACTCCTCGTCGAATTAACAGTCACCAGGAAAAAAATTTTTCAAAAACAGCACCTTCAAGGTGTACTGATGCTCACAGACAATTTAAGTTTTATTTAGATTGAACCATGTCCTTCAGAAACTCTGAAAAATTGTGTTTGAAGAGGGCCATGTCCAGCCAGCATGTGAAACATAAAAGGTAAATACCAAGAAGGGAGAGGGGGTCGCAATAAAAAAGGTTCCACTGAGAAAGACATTTGAACTATTCAAAACTGCCATAGGCATATTATCTCTGCAAGAGTGAAGGTTGGAAACGGCAGCTACTTTAACAGTGGAATAACTAGATCACAAATGAAACAAGTCAGTCAAGAAATTAAGGATACCTTCTAAAGGCACTGAAAAGGGATCTAGACACTTAGCAGAAGCCTAAAAATCAAAGCACTTCCACTTGCTAGTGTAGACTTTGCATGTAGATGACTTCTGAGAAGAGGACAAAATGAGAACTGCTCTCTGAAGCCTGGGATCTCTGGTCATCAAGGGAACTGGAGAAAGTATGAGGTTAGCTTGAGAGTCCAGAGGTTGGGCAGGTCCAAGCCCACTGCATGAGAGATAAGATCCAGGACAGGATCCAGCACACAAGGAGGGTAAACCAGAAGAGGCCACAGAAAGGGTAATCACACCTGATGGGGGCAAAAGAGGGCAATGAGTATTACAGTTGCTCTGCAGTGGGCTACCTTCTGAAGAAATTTTATTATCAGCGGAGTCGGGGATAGTCATACAGAAGACCCAGGGGCCAAGCATACAGAAGAACATCCCTAGGTGATTGTCCGTGTGGAGAGACTAAGGCATAATAGCTGCTGCACTTGGTGTTGTCAAGGGATGCAAAAGTACAGTTTTGTATCTACCATAAATGTAGATGTCCGAACTGGATAGCATCTGCAGTCATAACAAATGGGTTGTCCTGTCGTCAGGCAGCCCTTCGGTCAGCCGGATTCCAAAGTCTGGGTCCGGCTTCGGCTGATGTCGCACTTCACCAGACGTCATCTCTGCTGGTCTTCGGGTATAAAGGCATCAGCGCCATTTTCCTCAGTGTTTCTTGCCCCAGATGCCAATTGCCTCTTGGAAAGCTAAATTTTGGATAATGCCAATGTTTCCAAAATAGTAGAAGGCAAACACAAAAAATAAACATGTATGTACATATATACAAACAAATACACCATAAGAGACCCCCCCCCCAGCTAGCTATTAGGAGGGTAAGTACCCTAGGAGTACCACAGAGGGAAGGAGGAGGGCTGACTGCAGATGCTATCCAGTTCGGACATCTACATTTATGGTAGGTACAAAACTGTACTATGTCCTTCATGGATGCATCTGCAGTCATAACAAATGGGTAGAATACCATAGCCAAACTAGGGAGGAGGAATAAAAATTATGGTGTAGTCAGGATCCCTTGCAGTACAGCAGTGGCAAACCCTGCTCGGGATCTAGAATATAGAGGTAAATTATAATGCTTGGCAAATGTATGCACGGAGGTCCAAGTAGCCGCCTCAATAATGTCCTTGGTTGCCACTCCTCTTAAGAAAGCTGTGGTAGTGGCTGTAGCCCTTGTAGAATGAGGTCTTATGTTCTGTGGAACTGGTTTTCCATGGTAGGAGTAACAGAATCTTATGCAATTTCCTATCCATTTGGAGATTGTCTGTTTGGAAATTGCTTTTCCTTCCCTTCCTGTTGCATAGGCTACAAAGAGCTGGTCAGTTTTCTGTTACCTTTGGTTCTGTCCAGGTAGTAGCGTAACTGTCTATGTACATCCAAGGTATGCAGCATTCTTTCACCTCTGTTTTGTGGGTTGGGAAAGAAGGTAGGTAGGTGGATTGCCTGGTTTAAAGACACTCTGGATACCACCTTAGGCATAAATGTAGGATTAGTTCTCATGGACACCCTATCCTGATGGAAGATTAGGAAGGGTTGCACTGCCATTAAGGCCTGTAGTTCCGAAACCCTCCTTGCTGAAGTAATAGCCAGTAGGAAAGCAGTTTTCCATGACAGGTGTTGTAGATCTGCTGTTGCTGCTGGTTCAAACGGAGGGAGTGTCAATTTTTCTAGTACAAAATTCAAGTCCCATGCTGGTAATGGTGGCTTCCTAGGAGGTTTTACATTCTTGATCCCTCTGAGGAACTGCCTGAGTAGAGGATGTGAAAAGACAGGAGGATCAGAGCTGTATTCTGATGAGATAGCTGATGCATGTATCTTGATGGAGGAATAGGACAGGCCTGTATGTAGAAGCTCTGCCAAGTACTCCAGTATGTTAGCAATATCTATGTTCGACACATCTTTTCCTCTTTCAGTACTCCAAATGACGAACCTTTTCCATTTTCCTGCATAGTTCCTTCTTGTTGAAGGTCTGCGGGCTTCAAGGATAATGTCCTTAACCCTTTGTGAAAGGTCTGGGTTAGTTACTGCTATGTGATGTTCCAGACAGTCAGTTGCAAGGTTTTTAGGTTTGGATGTATGATGCAGTAGTTGTTCTGAGTTAACATCAG
The DNA here is from genome assembly GCF_019279795.1 of Protopterus annectens. NCBI lineage: Eukaryota > Metazoa > Chordata > Ceratodontiformes > Protopteridae > Protopterus > Protopterus annectens. The sequence continues at coordinate 354,640,974 of NC_056733.1, read as the reverse complement.
AGGCATCAGGGGTATTGACCACATTTCTCCCGAGACATGCTCCTCAGCAATGGGTACCAGTGTTGTCTTGGCCAGTTCGGAGCTATCAGAATTATCCTTGGACGTTCCTCTTTGATTTTCAGTAGTACCTTGTGCATCAAGGGAAAAGGTGAAAATGCATATGCTGTCAGGCCTTTCCAGCTGAAGGATAGAGAGTCCACCTTCCATGCAAGTGGGTGGAATGTCCTTGTGCAGAATTTTTGAGCTGGTGATTTTGTGGGAAGCGAATAGATCTATTTGTGGCATTCCCCATTTCTTTGTGATGGCCTTGAAGATGTCCGGGTGTAGCATCCATTCGTGAGCATCCGAGGTGGTTCTGCTTAAAATGTCTGCTAGGGTGTTCTCTTTTCCGGGTACAAATATTGCCTGTAACTGGATGTTGTAGCTTAGAGCCAGATTCCAAAGGTCCAAAGTCATTCTGCATAGGGGTATGAATGAGTGCCTCCCTGTTTGTTGATGTACCACATGACTGTGGTGTTGTCTGTCCTTATCATCAAATGGCCTTCTTTGAGGAATGGTCTGAATTTTAGCATTGCCAGTTTTACTGCCAGCATCTCTTTTGGTTTATGTGCAGGTGCAGCTGTTCCTGAGTCCACAGTCCTTATGCGCATTTGTCCAGCATGTGTGCCCCCATCCTAGGTCTGAGGCGTCCGTTGTGATGGTTTGGCTTGCTCGGAAGTTGTGGAAGGGTAGGCCTGGGTTTGACTGGCATGCCTGAGCCCACCACAGGAACTCCTGTTTTAAGCATGGGATTAGTGGTATTTCTGTTTCTAAGCTGTGCCTGTGTTGAGACCATAAATTCTTCAGGTACCACTGTAACTTTCTCATATGCAGTCTGGCATGTGGGACCAAGATTATGCATGATGCCATGAAGCCCAAGGCCTGCAGAACTTTTCTTGCTGTTAGTTTGTTCTGCTTTGTTAATGCCAAGAAGTAAAGAGGAAGCTCTTTTTGTTTTTCTGCAGTTAGGAATGCCATTTGTTTTACTGTGTCCAATTCCCAAGAAAGTTCTTGTCTGGGATGGTATCAGCCTTGACTTTTGTAAATTGACTGTGTATCCCAGGGCTTGAAGCAAGTAAATGACCCTTTGTAAATCTGTTGTCAGCTTGCTTTTGTTGTCCGCTTGTAACAGGCAGTCGTCCAGGTATGGATAAATTTGGATTCCCTGTACTCTGCAGTGAGCGATTACTGATGCCAGGCATTTTGTGAATACTCTGGGCGCAGTAGATAAGCCAAATAGCAATGCTGAGAATTGATAATGCTCTGATCCTGCAAGAAATCTGAGGTATCTTCTGCAATTTGGTCAAATGGGGACGTGCAGGTATGCCTCCTTGAGATCTAGAGTTACCAGCCAACACTCCTTGCCCAGCATGGGAAGAAGTTGCTGTAGGGTCAGCATTTTGAATTTTGGGACAATGATGTATGTGTTTAAGATGGACAGGTCAAGAATAGGTCTCCAGTTTTTCTCTTTTCTTGGTACTAGGAAGAGTCTGGAGTAGAATCCTTTGCCCTGTTCTGTTATTGGTACGCTTTCCACAGCTCTCATCTTTGTTAATTCCGCTATTTGCTGCAGGGCTTCTATTCTTTGATTTGGGGGCAGGTTTGGCATTCCTCTTTCCTGGTAAAGTGTGGAAGTGGAACCGGTAGCCTTGGTCTATGGTTTGCAAAATCCACTTGTCTTTTGTGATGTAGTGCCAATTTTTCGAGAATAAGGCTAACTTTCCGCCTAATGGTGCTGCTATTTGCTCCCTGGTAGGCGGAATCAGAACCAAGTCACTGTGATTGTCCTGTTGCAGTGGCAGTGGTTGTGTCTGTGCCTTGGTTATTGCCTTGCCACTGTCGTCCTCTGTAGGCACCTCCTCTGGATTGATTTCTGCCCCTAGGCGTCTGTTCCTGCCCCTTTGTGATCTTGTGGAGTCAGGAAAGGACCAATTTTGGCAGGCCAGTTCCTGCTAAACCTTGGGGCTGAACCTGTAGGAAATCTTTAACTGTTTGTACAGATTTTGCCTTCTCTTCCATTTTCTTCATTACCTGCTGGGCAGGTTCCCCAAATAGACTGGCCTTATCCATAGGAGCATCCAATAGCTTAGCTTTAACATGATCCGGTAAGACCTGTTCTTTCAACCATGCATGCCTTCTTATCACTGTGCCAGTCATGGCTGATCTAAATGAAGCCTCCAGTGCATCATAGCCACATTTTAAGGAATGGTTACTAACCTGTTGAATGTTATTCACCATTTCTAATACATATTTCTTATCTAAAGATTCATCAGAGGACAGCTTTTTAATTAACTGATCAAGCATAAACTCTTGGTATTGGATCATGTGAAACTGACAGTTTAAAGCTCTAGCTGAGAGAGTAGCAGAGGTGTAGACTTTTCCCCATCTCTCTAAGGACCTGGATTCCCTTTCAGAGGGAATAGGGTTTTTGCTGTGGTCGAGGCTACTGCCTTAGGCCCCTGGGATATAGTTTCGGGTCTGCAAGGGGGCCTTGTATAGGTGGTGATGCGTGTCTGGCACCCTGCAAAATCTATCTGGTTTGGGAGGGGCTGGAGGTAAAGAATCAGGTGCAGTGCAGACATCATTAAATGCCCACAACAGACAGGACAGGAGGTATAGCTAAGGGCCTATGTTGTGGTAAGTGCAGAAAAGTCCTAAGCCTTTTTCTTGAATCTGAGAAATCCTGTCCCTGCCATTGGAATTGTTCTCTCATGGCATGTAAGGTTTCCCCAAAGGAGAATTCCTCTGGTGGAGAGGCAGCTGGAATGGATTCTTCAGCATCGGAGTCTTCATAATTGGAAAAAGGAGCCTCTGGCTGGTCTGTAATGTCTGAGTCATCCGCAGAATCATCAGAGGACACAGGCTCGGGGGGGCTCTGCTCTAGGTCTCTTTTCTGAGGGCTGAGAGGCCCTGTCTGGGTGAGATTGGGATCCCCTAATTAAGGATATTAAATCTTCTGCCAGAGTAAGCATTTGTGAACTAGAAGTGGGCCTGATTGAGGGGTTTAACAGGCACTGATTTTGCAGATTTGGCTGCTTTAGCCCTGGCAAAGGCCTTAATAGACATGGCTGCAGGAGGCCTAGCAGCACCACGTGCTGGGGTAGAGACATCCAAAGGGATGGTGTCTGATAAGTCACTAGGAACCACAGTTGTAGGCAAAATTTCTGAGGCTGATTCAGGTAAGGTAGCAGGAGCCTCAGTAATAGTCATGGATTCGCTGAAGATTGATCAGTTTTTTTGCTTAACCGTGGTTTCGGGACGTCGGTCTTTTTTAACAATTTGGGTAGTCGGAGGATCCGACGGCATAATGTAAAATCTGAGCTGAAAAACTGTTCAGCAAACTCCGACTCGGTTGAAGAAGCACAGGCGAACAGGCTGCTACGTCGTGGTCTGGGCCTAAACAAGGCAAACAGTAAGAGTGGAAATCTTTATGAGGTATTTGTTTCCCACGAGTTAAACACTTATTGACTTTTTCTGACATCGGCTGAGGCAAGAAAGAGTCAGCTTTAGAAGTCTTGTAGTATTCGTAGTAGTAATCTCTGGATCTGACAACAGCTTCGGCAAGAAAGACTGAGGAAAATGGCGTCGGCTGATGCCTTTATACCCGAAGACCAGCAGAGATGATGTCGGGTGAAGTGCGACATCAGCCCAAGCCGGACCCAGACTTTGGAATCCGGGACAACCCATTTGTTATGACTGCAGATGCATCCGTGAAGGACATCAGATCGCAACACAAAGTCCCTCAGTGCCAAAATATCTGAAAGGCCACACAATGACTCAGGGACCATTCATGCAGAAAAAGAAGATATCTGCTCAAATTGTCTGCTAATATATTGTCTCTTCCTGAGATATGCGTTGTAACCAGAAACTGTTGAAACAAAATCACCCATTGCCAAACCTTCGTGGCCTCCCCCCTGTTTGTTCAAGTACCATACACTATTGACATGCTGTCGGTCTGAACTGAAATCACACCCTGGTGAAGAACATCCTGATGCTTGCAGTGCCAGAAGTACTATCTTCATCTCCAGAACACTGATGTGAAGACTGTCCTGGACATCAGACTGGGTACCTTGGACAGTCCTCCCCTCTAAATGCCCCCCCCCCAAAAGACAGGCATCCATGGTGACCATGCCTAGAGAAGGGGGAAGAAAGTACAGTTGTGTACACTTACCATAAATGTAGATGTTTGAGTGTATTCATTGTTGCAGTCCTTACAAAATGGGTTATCTGGCTCCCGGTAGCCCACAGTCAGCCAGAATACCAAAGTCCTTGGTATATGACGTCGGCTGCCTTTGGTTTAGGCCTGACGGGAGGACGTCAGGTACAAAGGAAGACAGCTGATGCCATTTCCTCAGTTTTTCTTGCCTTAACTATCAGGAGTCCCCCAAAAAAAGGTTAGACCAGGAAAAGGCTATGCCCTAGGAAAAATGGGGGATGGAGGGGGGGAAACCAGGACTGCAACAGCGAATACACTCGAACATCTACATTTATGGTAAGTGTACACAACTATACTATGTTCATCGTGTTTCACTGTTGCAGTCCTTACAGAATGGGTTGATTCCCAAAGCCCAGTAAAAAAACAAAAGGGAGGAGGAACACCCACTGTTTAAGGGTTGGTAAGGATGCCCTGCAACACTGCAGTGGCAAAACCAGCCCTGGACTTGGAAAACAAGGGCAAATTGTAATATTTAGTGAAAGTGTGGAAAGAAATCCAGGTAGCTGCTTCCAGTATGTCCCTAGTAGGTACACCTCTTAAAAAAGCTGCTGAGGTAGAGGCTGCCCTAGTAGAATGGGTCCTAATACTCTGAGGAGGAACCTTGCCATGCTGTAAGTAACAAAAGTGAATACAATGAGCAATCCAATTAGAAATGGTCTGTTTAGAAGGAGCTTTGCCCTGAGCTTCAGGAGCAAAACTGACCAATAACTGATCCGACTTTCGAAAAGGTTTAGTCCTGTCCAGGTAAAATCTAAGCTGTCTATGCACATCCAGGGAATGCAGTAACCTTTCCCCCTTATTCTGCGGATTAGGGAAGAAGGTAGGCAGGTGGATAGACTGGTTAAGAGACAGGCTAGAAAAAAACACCTTAGGCATAAAGGAAGGATTAGTTCAAAGACAAACCCAATCCACATGGAAGATGATAAAAGGCTCTACTACCATTAAGGCCTGCAGCTCAAAAACTCTTCTAGCTGAAGTAATAGCCAAAAGAAATGCAGTTTTCCAGGAGATAAACTTCAGGTCTGCTGAGGCAGCTGGTTCAAAAGGAGGCAGAGTAAGTTTCTCAAGAACAAAACTGAGATCCCAAGCAGGAGTAGGTGCCCTTCTGAGAGGCTTTAAATTGCTAGCCCCACAAGGAACTGTTTCATCAAGGGATGAGAGAAAATGGGATGCTCAAACGAACAATGAGCAGAAATAAAGCATGGATCTTGATAGAAAAGGAAAGTCCACCATTAAGCAAGCCTGCCAGATAGTCAAGAATAAGAGGAAGAGTAGGTTGAGAAGGGTCTTCCACGCTAGTCTGCATCCAAATGGAGAATCTTTTCCACTTATCTGTGTAAGATACCCTAGTGCTACGCCTCCTGGCCTCACGAAGGACCTCAACCACCTGTTGGGAAAGGTTTAAATTATGAGCCAAGCTGCCAAATGCAGAGTTTGAAGATGAGGATGCAAAATTTTTCCCCCCTCCTAAACCAAGAGATCTGGTATCAGGGGAAGATGCCAAGGCTGAGACTGGGAGAGACTGCGAAGTAGTGGATACCAATGTTGTCTGGGCCAGTCTGGAGCTATGATGACGGCCCTTGGTTTTTCGTCCCTTATCTTTAACAGCACTCTGACATTCGTTAAAGCAAGAAAAGAGGATTCCCCAAGGGGGTACTTATCTGAGGAGGTCTTCAACTAAGCAGTCGGAATACAAAAAGAAGGTACTCGGCCGACTGGCACTCATGCAAAATGCTTCTGCTTCAGGTTCAAACGGGGAAAAATAACATTTTTCCAATACAAAGTTTAAGTTCTGTGGCGGGGGAAGGTTGCGTCAGTGGTAGTCTGGAAGAAAATCACTCACTTACGGAATGCTTACAGAATTTGAGAGAGTCTGCTGAAGATGATTTGAAACCTTTGATGACAGGAAGAAACTGCAGTCAAATTAACTTTGACTGAGGAGTAGCTGAACTCTGATTGAAAAAGTCCCGTCAAAAATGTTAGCATTTTAGGAACTGGAGCAGAGACGGGAACAATATCAATGTTTGCACATAAAGAGAATGTAGTCCATTTGCCTCTGTAAAATCTTCTGGTAGGTATTACAAGTAAAAGTTTAAAAAAAAAAGACCTGAAACTTAGAAAACTGATGATGACAATTTTAAGCTATTAAAATGCTGAAATGAAATCATCCACTTATCCAACCAAATGAAGCTCTCTTGTAAGCTTGACCAGTAAAGCATTTGCAGGTGGCAGTGAGACATGGAGAGAGGGTGAAATTGAACAGAAGATGCTAGTTTGCCCATCCTAGGGGGAAAGGCAGTAAGACACCAGGCAAAGTCCAATATTGTGCCACGCAGCAGTACAGGCAAAGCTGTGTATGTTCATCTGGTTGTACATTCTTTTACAGCAGACATGATTCAGATAATAAGCAAAAGCATGAATATGTAACTGTGGCAGTAATGTGGGACTTCCATGCTCATCTGGTTATAGTATGGGAAGACCGTTTTTTTTTTCATGTACAAACTATTATCCTTTCCAGCTGCCTAAATAATGACTCCTAAGGTCAGCTAGCAGCCCGGTGCTAGATGACAGAATGGACTGTGTAATAGAGGAATGAATAAGCTCATGACAAGCAGGACAGGACTGACTGTTGGCAAGCAAGGGAGTTGGGAGGGTACCACCTAGGGGGAAAAATACAATTACTTCTGCTAAACACAAAGGGGACAAAAGAGTTTGTGTTCTATGAATAAATACAGTTCACTGTATAAGCATGCATTATTCTTTCACAAAACATATGAAACAATGAAAAAAATTACTAATTTATACCTTGAGTAAAAAACAAAATTTGACTCTCTACAGTCACAGTACGTAATCTAGTGCATGCAAGTGCACTTAATGATCTACTTTACTGTCCACAAAAAATACTTACCTCCAGTTGCAAGAAAAGCTCTGCAAGAAAAAAAAAAATATATATATGTATTAAACATTTTGCCTCAAAAATACACCTTCAATAACTTCATTCTTGCCCGTGCTATATAAGACTTGTTTATTTATTATAATTAGTCACAAATGTAAGAGAGTTGTTAAACATGCCCTATATTTCTCTGTTCTTTTCGGTTTCCAGTTCCATGACTTGCCATCAAATTCTGTCTTACAACTACCTTGGTATAACTGGTAAAGCTAGCCAGACACAGAAGTGACAAACCTGCATCTCCCTTAGCTCATTCTTCATCACCCTTACAAATACGCAGACTGACTGTACACAGACACACAAGGTCCAGCATAATTCTCACTTGTAACCAAGCCACAGAACAGCTAGTACCCCATTTTTCATTCCAGGCATTTCTGCAAATATGGTGCAGACCTTCATCATAAATATAGCCACTGCAACAAAAGAAAATGAAAAGTATTCTTTAATGAAAAGGAATAAATCCCTCACCCAGGGCTTGTTGCTAATAATTCTTTACAAAGACAGACTGCACACACTGGCCGACTCACTTTATCACTTCTCTAAAATACACCTACTTTACAATGTACAGTCTGCCTTTTGTCAACCTCTAACTTTATGATTACAACTAAAACTCTTTAGTGCTTGCTACTTTCAGTACCAGGAAACCATAAAAACTTATTTTGCCATTCATGTTGGTGATCCTTAACTACAGGGGAAATGTACTTGATTTTCTGTTTCTTCTTCTGCAGGAAGTGCACATGAAACACACACTGAGGGTCAGACCCCTGGTAACATTCAGTAAATGTAGTAGGAATCTCTTCCCTATCTAGGATCTGTCGAGTCCCTTTTGTTCCCTCTGATATAATCAGCTGAGGCTCCCCTTCATTGTCAGATGCAGACATCTGTAAAGCCTCTGAGGACATCTGACAAGTCGCATCTGTGCCAGCCTTAGATTGGATCGTACCAGAGGAATATGCAACCACCAGATGATCCCCTGGAGGAGGCATCAGCAGCACTGTAGTCCCCTGGACTATCATTAGCTTTGACAGAGATGTCCAGGGGAAGGTGGACAGCAGACATATCAGACCGACGTTTTTGGCCTTTTTCTTGGCAGACAGCTGACCCTCGGGAACAGGAAGATTCTGCCACAGCAGCTTCAGCCAAAAGCTTAAGACTTTGGTTTTCAAGATAAAGAGGATAGACAACTATGTAGGGTCATAGGGACAAAAGCCTGGCAAACAGAACACTGCGTATGGTTGTGGGAAGCACTCTTAACAGAATAGACAATGGTCATGATGATTTCCATGGGAGAATCTGCCTCCCACACTTGACGTGTTTCCTTTCCGGATGACATGAACCCAATAGTACTAAGGAAAAAAGAATGATAAGAAGAATGGGGCACTTATCTGAGAAGTGGTTTGGTAACCAGCAAGGGCGTTCAGACTGGCATTCAATGATGGCATTCAGACTGATGTTCAATGATGGCATTCAGACTGGTGGCAAACAAGTTCTGAGTGTATGCTTCAGCATGTCACCTTTATGCCCTACGCCTGGCGTGGGGAGCATACATGTGGCATACGAGACCTGTAAGTACTAAAGACTTTGGTACACTGGCAGGACGTTGGGCTATCGTTGGCAGGAGATAACTTAGGTTATGAATACTGCAACAGTGACATGTAAGGACATCATCTAATTAACCATCACAATAGTGGAAATCATAGGGCATTCATTATCCAAAAAGTACTCTCAATTTTTTGGACATGAAACCACTACTTCACATATAAAGTGGTTAGCTGATACACTAGCAAATACCACAATGTTAGTGTAGGTACACTGACTGAACCATCTGCACCCTTTTTAGCCACAACCTAGTTACAAAAATTATATAGTATTCTAAATATATGTTAAAGTTCTGCAAGGATAGTACTGGTTAACAAGTTCACTTACTATAACAGCAGATGTTGTTAAATCACTGCTGAAGTAATTTATGCCCTAGGGGTTATATCCTGCCAAGGATACGACAGCAGTCTATAGTCTTCCAAAGCCTTTGGCTTCTTCACACATACACCCAGACTACTGTTAGCTTCAGCTCCAAGGATGAGAAAACAGCAGCCTGGGTGGCAAAATACTTCAGAACTTTCTTGTTGCCCTTGTGAGCACTCCTCCTGGACTTCAGAAAATCAGTGTTCAGCTCTGTTCTTCAACGGCTGGCAGATGCCCCTTTTAGAGATAACCTTCCACATATTTCTATCTGTAGAAACTGTATTGTAAAAATACCAGTACTTTTGCTTTATTTACAATTTTGACAGGTCTGTCATGTTATGGCTGTCTGACGAGTCTATTTTTAAATTTGACTGTTTATACTTATTGCAAACACTTTTGGGGATAAGTGCAGTTTTTCCCTTAGGAATTATGCTTTTACTGGGACTTGTGTTTTTGTTGAGAAGTGTGAGTATATTTTGTTACTTGGAAATATTTTAACAACTTACTAATTTAACTATTTCATCCAGCAGTGCGACTCAGGAAACAGGGTTCAGTTTTGTTAGGTCTATACATTTAGACATAAACAGTTTTGTTTAATAGTATGTATATATATATATATATATATATATATATATATATATATAAATTCTGTGTACTAAAAATAATACTGCATATACACTTTTGTTTGCTATAACATTTGTAGAATAATATAGTAAGTTAGATGCATACATTTCTGTTTGCTGGCATACATATATTAAAGAGTGAAACTGTTCTCAGCTAAAAATCAAATAAAAAAATGACATTCCTCTGTAATGTAACATGCATGTTCAGGTTCTGGTACAGCTTGAGAAAAATGCTGATAAGGATAACTCCTTAAAAGAGGCATTTAGTTGTATGTTAAAATTACACATAAGAAATTTCTGAGACAGGTGCGGGAAGTATGGGAAAGCTGCATTTATACAGAAACAGTTGCAGTAAAAAAAAAAGTACAGTTGTGTACACTTAACATAAATGTAGATGTTAGAGTGTATTTATTCACTGTTGCAGTCATCACATTTGGGTTATCTGCTTGCAGTAGCCCTAAGTCGGCCTGATTATCAAAGTCTTGGGTCCTGCGTCGGTTGCGGTCTCATCTTCCGTGACATCAGGTAGTCAGGGGTATAAAACATGCAGCCGACGCCATTACATCAGTTTTTCTTGCCCCAGATCTGTCAGGTGCCCCCCTAATGGGAAGCAATTAAACACCTATATACAATAGTATACCTCCAACAATAAAACAAATACACCAGAAAGCTTTTAAGCATAGTACTGGAAAGTAGAGGTATAACCAAAAGAAGTCAGGGGGCTGGCGGGAGGGTAACCAGGACTGCAACAGTGACTACACTCGAATATCTACATTTATGGTAAGTGTACACAACTGTACTATGTTCTTCGTGTTTCACTGTTGCAGTCATCACATTTGGGTAGATTCCCAAAGCTAAGGATGGGAGGAGGGATTTAGATAGCATTAGGACCAGCTATAAGGCCCTGCAAGACTGCAGTGGCAAAGCCAGCTCTGGATTTAGAGAAAATTGGCAAATGGTAATACTTGGTGAAAGTATGTACATAACTCCAGGTAGCAACTTCTAAGATGTCCCTGGTAGGGACACCTCTGCAAAAGGCTGTAGAGGTAGATGCAGCCCTGGTTGAAGAGGGTCTAATCCCCTGTGGGATAGGTTTTCCATGGTACTTATAGCAGAAATGAATGCAATGGCCTATCCCATTTAGAAATGGTTTGCTTTGAAATAGCCTGCCCCTGCAGCAAATGCCACCAGCAGTTGTTCAGATTTCCTTTGAGGTTTAGTCCTGTCTAAGTAAAATCTAAGTTGTCTGTGCATATCTAAGGAGTGCAGTATGCTTTCCCATTTGTTCTGTGGATTAGAAAAGAAGGCTGGCAAATGAACTGATTAAAAGCCACACTGGATACCACCTTGGGCATGAAGGAGGGATTGGTCCTGAGGGACACCCTGTCCGCATGAAAGATGATGAAAGGCTGCACTGCCATAAGGGCCTGTAATTCAGATACTCTTCTTGCTGAAGTGATTGCTAAAAGGAAGGCTGTTTTCCAGGAAAGAATTTTAACTCTGCACTTGCAGCTGGCTCAAAAAGAGGAAGAGTGAGTTTTTCCAATACAAAGTTAAGGTCCCAGGCTGGAGTAGGGGCTCTCTTGGGTGGTCTTAAGTTTTTTGCCCCACTGAGGAACTGCTTGAGCAGTGGATGAGAGAAGAGGGGTGGTTCAAAGTTTTAATGAGCTGAAATGGCTGAGGCGTGAATTTTGATGGAGGAAAAAGAAAGTGAAGCATCTCAGTTAAGTATTAAAGAATATGAAGTAAGCTGGGCACTGCTGTGCCCATCCCTTGAGTTTGGTTCCAGGCACAGAATCGTTTCCATTTTTCAGCATAAGATTTTCTAGTACTAGGCCTCCTTGCCTGCAAAATGACATCCAACACTTGTTTACTGAGGGATGGAAACAGAGAGATTAGGTAATTAGCCAGGCTGCCAGGTTCAGGGTTTGAAGAAGAGGGTGTAGAATCTGGCTCTCCTGCTGTGACAGCAGGGTAGGGGTCTGAGGCAGGTGCCATGGAGCCAGCAGTGACACACTGCACAAGAGGGGGTACCAGTGTTGACGTGGCCAGTCTGGTGCAATCAGTATCATCCTTGGCTTGTCCTGTTTGATCTTTAGTAGTACTTTGGAGAGGAGAGGCAGAGGGGGAAAGGCATAAACGGATAGATTTTTCCAGCTGAAGGACAGAGCATCCACTTTCCAAGCTTGTTTGTGGGGAGTCCTTGTGCAGAATTTGTCCAATTGGTAGTTCTGGGGGAAGGCAAACAGGTCTATATCTGGGCTTCCCCATTTGTTTATCAACATGTTGAAAGTCTTTGGTTCTAGTTTCCACTCGTGTGGGTACATGAGATTTCTGCTTAGTTCGTCTGCCAGTGTATTTAGTTTTCCTGGCAGGAATTGAGCCTGTAGATGCACTTGGTAGCTCAAGGCTGTGTTCCACAGAGCCATGGCTAGTCTGCAGAGGGGGGTAAGAATGGGTACCCCCCTGCTTGTTTATGTACCACATAACAGTGGTGTTGTCCGTCTTTACCATTAATTGTCCTGGAAGAATGTGGTCCTTGAAGGCTGTCAGAGCGTTCCGTACAGCTAACATTTCTTTTTGATTGATATGCAGGTGCATTTGACTTGGGTTCCATTTCACACGAATGCACTTCCCTGCCAGGTGAGCCCCCCCATGCATAGTCTGATGCGTCTGTTAGGGTTTGGGCTGCAGGGAGTAGAGTGAATATCAGTCCCTTGTTTTGGTGGCAGCCCTCTGCCCACCAAAGGAACTCTAACTGTAGGCAAGGTATGATAGGAATCATAGCTACTAGATCATGAGAATGTTGAGACCATAGGCTTTTTAGATACCATTGTAGTTTCCTCATATGCAGTCTTGCATATGGAATTAGTAGAATGCAGGAGGCCATGAACCCAAAGGCTTGCAGTATCTGCCTTGCAGATAGCAGGGTCTTTGTGGCCATCAGTATGTAAGTTGTCAAATGAATTTGTTTCTCTGGCGTGAGGAAAGCCATCTGGGAAGTTGTGTTCAAGCTTGCTCCCAGGAATATAATTTGTTGACAGGTTACCAGAGATTATTTATTTTCATTTATGGTGTATCCCAGAGAAGTTAACACCTTTTGTACAAATGCCAGATGATTCAAGAGTATGTCCTGGCTTTCTGCCTGAATTAGACAATCGTCCAGGTATGGATATATTTGAATATTTCTTTGCCTGCAAAATGCAATGATTGGAGCTAGGCACTTTGTGAATACCCTGGCGCAGTAGATAAGCCAAAGGGCAGTGCAGAGAACTGATAGTGCATGTAGCCTGCTTTGAAGAGTAGGTATCTTCTGCAAGATTCCCTGATTGGGATGTGCAGGTAGGCTTCCTTTAAATTCAGTGTTGCCAACCAGGTATCTTTGCCTAGCATAGGAAGCAACTGGTGAAGAGTTAGCATCTTGAATTTTGGAATCACCAAAAAGGTGTTTAAGATAGAAAGGTCCAGGATAGGATGCCATGAATTGTCTTTTCTGGGTACCAGGAAAAGTCTTGAGTAGAAACCTTGTCCCTTTTCCTCTTCTGGTACAGTTTGAATAGCCTTTGTGCTTAAGAGAGAGAGCACTTGCTTTTGAGCCTCTGCCCACTGATTTGGGGGTAGATCTGGCCAACCGTTTGGGGTTGGTAACGTGTAGAAGTGAAATCTGTATCCTTGGGAAACTATATTTAAAACCCATTTGTCCTGGGTAATGAATTCCCAGTTTTTGGCCTACAGAGCAATCTTTCCACCTAAAGGAGCAGTCAGTTGAGAAGAGCTTGGAAGTTTTAAAGTTAAGTCATTGAGGCAGCTTACCATAGGGGGAGTCTTAAGACTCCCTGATTTGGAATTTGGAGTCCCCCACTGCTTAGTCCTGTGTGTACCCTGGGACTGAAGCCTGGGTGTTCTGCTGGTTCTGGGTTTGGACTGAGAAGGCCTAGAAGAGACAGGAAAGGACCAATTCTTAGAGGGCCAATGCCTACTAAATATTGGAGGCTGTACTTGTAGGAAACCTTTAACAATTTGCATAGATTTAGCTTTTTCCTCCATCTTTTTAAGAACTTCTTCCGCTTTGTTGCCAAACAGGTGGCCCTGATTTAAAGGAGCATCCAGCAATTTAGCTTTAACAAGATCTGGCAAAGATTGCACCATAAGCCAAGCATGCCTTCTAAGTACAGACCCAGTGACAGCAGCCCTGCAAGATGCCTCTAGTGAGTCAAACCCACATTGCAAAGTATGTTTTCCAATCTGTTCAGCAGAATGCATTAAATCCTGTAAATCCTTATTTTCAGCACAGTCAGGAATCAACATCATTTTCTGTTTAGGCAATCCAATAATATGTTGCTGATACTTTAACATATGAAACTGACAGTTTAAAGCCCTAATGGCCAAGGTAGCAGAAGTGTATACCTTCTTACCCAATCTATACAGCGCCCTGGAGTCTTTATCAGAGGGGGTAGGATTTTTGGCAGTAACAGCCTTAATGCCCTTGGGTCCCTGTGAAATGGTCTCAGGATCCACAGTAGGATTTTTAAAAAGGAACTTGTGAGAGTCAGGAACCCTGTAATATCTATCAGGTTTTCTGGGAGCAGGAGGTAGAGAGTCAGGGGCCAAGCTAGATTCTGAAAAGGCATCATCAACAATGTCTAGTACAGGAGGGATAGCTAAAGGCCTGTGCTGAGGCAGGAGTAAGAAATCCCTAAGCCTCTTTTTAGAATCAGAATAATCCTGGCTTTCCCAGTGAAAATGCTCCCTAAGAGTATGCAAGGTTTCACCAAAAGAGAAATCCTCTGGGGGGGGGAAGCAAAGGGAATAGAGTCCTCTGCATCAGAATCATCATAAGTAGATAAGGGTAAATCCTGGTCATCACAGGAAACAGAAATTTCAGAATCCTGGTCAGAAGTATCATAAGCAAATTCAGTCCTAGTTCTCTTAGAAGGGGAAGGTTGGCTTCCCCTGATTAAAGTAATAAAGTCTTTAGCCATTCTAATAATTTGTTTATTAGGCATGGAGGCTTGACCATGCAGTCTGGGCATCGGTTTTCTAGGCATGGTTCGAGTTTTAGGCCTTGAAGAAAAAGATGGCGTCTGTTTAATATGCAAGTCAGTAGGCCCGAATACACCCTCAGAAGCCAGTGCCTGCACAGCAGCTCCGGACCCATCCAAGGTAGAGACATCCGCAGGTTCCACAACTGAAGCATCTTGCAGCATACCGGACTCCAAATGGGTCTCAGTAGAGGCCTGCGAATCTGAAGTAGTGGGTATCAGGGGCTGCGAAAGAGCCTCACTGAGTACCGGCGAACTGGTTTAGGAGAAGCGTCAGCAGCTTTGGACCTAGGCGGCCTGTCTCTGTCTTTATCTTTGCATTTTTTCAGTGTTGGTAGTCGGATGGCTTACCAAAGACATACTTGGATAACTGAACAGAGTACCAAAATATTTAGAAGCGTAAAAATACCGCTAATGGATAGTTCATTGCTTAAACGAGGCACAAAACCAACAGCGAGGTACGTCGTGGTCAGGGCCTAGGCAAGGAATACAGTAAGAATGAAAATCTTTGAGGTATTTGCTTTCCACAAGAAATACAATTATTGACTTTTACTGACATCAGTTTAGAGCAAGAAAAGGTTTCCCCAATGGGGTACTTAGTTTGAGCTGAAGACTTCGGTTCTGAAACTCGGAAACAAAAATTTCAGGAGTCGGATGACCGGCACTTGTGAACTGCTTCTGCTTCGGGCACCGCACGGCAAGAAAGACTGATGTTATGGCATCGGCTGCATGCTTTATACCCCTGACGTCACGGAAGATGAGACAGCAACCAATGCAGAACCCAAGACTTTGATAATCAGGCCGACAGTCATTGTCCATGCTGGTGTGAACGACCTGAGACGTACCTCCCTGGACTACATGAAAAGAGACATAGAGGAGCTCTCTGATTATGTAGCCCAGGCAGGTATGACCCTAACCCTGAGCAGTATCCTTCCTTCACCAAGAATGATGCCACAATATAGAGACAAGATGATCAGCTTTAACAATTGGCTTAATGTCTGGTGTCATTCAAAGGGGATCCAGTGTCTGTCTGCCTGGGATGACATGCTTGACAAGCCACGCGCTGCCATGAGGACGGCTTGCACCTGTCACCGGATATTGGCTAAGGCTCTTGCCACCCCATAAGCTTTTTAGGCAAGGCTCAAATTCTAAACCTACCACCCTAGAAAACAAAATGGGAAGAAACTGAGGGTAATGCTGCTCAATGCCAGAAGTCTAAATCTCAAAATGCACGCTCGAGGGCCTTCTCAGTATGGAGAACATCGATGTCTGTGCTGTAACTGAAACCTGGTTCAAGGCTCCTGAGAGCACCCGGCACTATTAGGTTTTACCTCATATCATTTCGGCCCCAAAACCGGACCACACCACAAAAGGAGGGTGTATCCATATTCATAAAGGATACCCACACCCAGGTTGGTGGGGCACGGCAGCGCTCGGAAACCATCCAGGTGCAATTAACCATAGGCAAAACTGCTCTACAAATTGCAGCATGCTACAGGCCACCCTCTCAAACTCAGGAACCCCACACAGCCTTCCTGAAGACACTGGAGGGTATAAATGTATCTCCAAACACCATCATATTGGGTGACTTCAACTACCGAATATAGACTGGGAACATTACTCAAGCCCTAACTTTCTAGGTTCCTGGAGTTCATAAATTCAAATGCCATGGAACAGCTAGTCACTGTTCCCAAGAGAGGAGAAAATATACTAGATCTCATTGTCACAAACATGGGGACAAAATGCTCCACACGAAGTATATCCCTCATACGTGAGATCTGTTCATAAACTAATCTCAATGGAAATCCACATCCCAAACAAAAAGACCATAGTGAAGAACTTCTCTAAAGCAAACTTCACACTACTCAAGACTGGTGTGGTATCCTTCAAGGCCCCTGAGCCAGAGGAAACCACAACCCAAGCTGCAGAAGCCCTTACAAATGCCTTCTATGAACACCTCCAGGACTGCATGGATCAGGCAATCCCAAATAAAACCAAGACTCTTTCCACAAAGGCAAACGTCCAGTCTGGTGGACCCCAGCCATTAACAAACTTTACAATAAGAGGAGAAAGCTATTACATGATAGAACAAAATCCATAAAAGGAAGTCACCCTGATCATTATTAGTAAAAATTACGAGCACTCATAAAATCAACTAAGGCCAATTTTGAGAGAAAAATTGCCATGGATTCAAAGGACAATCATAAGGCCTTTTTCAGCTATGTTAGGAACCTGGGTGGAAACTCCCAGATATGCTCAGAATTAGTCCAAAATGATACAAAAATCACTGAACCCACAGACATTGCCAACATACTGGCAGACAGGTTCAGTGCAAACTTCACCCTCTCCCCTAAAGGAGAGATAACTATCCCAGCAGTGTAGCCTCCCAGACATCTCAAATGCGCAGGTGAAAGCTGCTCTCTAAAGCTAAAACACAGCATCAATGGGACCGGATGGTGTCCCCAGCTGTGTGCTAACGAAGCTAAATGAGGAATTAACCCGCACATAAGGCAGCTGTTTAATCTCAGCCTTACCACAGGATACGTGCCAAAGGGTGGCGTCACGGCAACTGTAGTCCCACTCCACAAAGGCCGGACCCTGGTAATTAACAAGTCTAGTCTGCAAAGCTATGGAGAGGATCATAATGGAGCTCATAAACAAAGATATAGGGACTTGCAGACATTGGACCCACCCAGTTTGGCTTTGTCAAGGGAAGATCATGCCTTTTGAACTTGGACGCTTCTTGAAACAGTCACCAAGGCCATTGATGAGGGAAAGGCAGTCCATACAGCCTACCTTGACCTTGCAACACAATACCCCACTCTGGTATTGTAGAAAAACTTACCAGCTTAAATGTAAACCCATATGTCACAAGATGGAGGACAGAACCCACAGGGTTAGAGTTACTGGCGCTGTGTCAGACTCCAAGCCGGTCACAAGTGGTGTCCCACAGGAAGTACAGGCCAGCATGGGAGGACTTTGGCTGACAAAGTTGCAGGGCGACTGCAAACTGGGCGCCATAGTGGAAAGTGCATCGGACATGGATATCCTTCAGAAGGACAGATAGCTGGTGCCAGAGCCATGGCCTGAAGTTAGCTACCATATAGGTGGCAATCCACTAAGCACAGAAGCTCACATTGCTAAAGTGGTTAGAAGAAAGACCTATTGCCCACCCCTGATCATGAAGGATTCACATCCAGATCTAGTGAGGTCATTGTTCCCCTGTCTTCTTCACTATCAGACCAATGATCGAGTACAATGCCCCATTCGGGATGTATCTCACCCAACATCTCAGAGGTGACATGTGCCTGACAAATGGACATGCTCCACCTCAAAAATCCAAATCCACCAAAACCACTAGAGCAAGCGACTTAAACCTTATACGGATATAAATAGGATGTGCTGGAGGGATAGATTTATCACTCAGAGACTCCCTATGCTGTGGAATAAAATCCCGGTCCATGTGAGGCAGAGCACCTCGCTGACTCTGTTCAAGAGAAATCTAGACCTGTGGATGGGAGATCGAATCATCTCTGTGTCACTGCTGGACAGAGGCACAACAAACTAATGGGCACAGTATTTTTTGGGCAAAGGTGCGGTAAGCCACAAAAATTTGGGCTAGGCTTATAAATGCCTTAGGGCAGATAGCCTAGTATAAACCTATGAACCTATGAACCTATGACTTAGGGCTACTGCAAGCAGATAATCCAAATGTGATGACTGCAACAGTGAAACACGAAGAACATCTCCCTGTTCACCTTTAAACAGAACAGACTGTATTACATCAGAGAATACCAAAGTAACAGATCAAATTTTAAAGGTATTAAACAATGGACTGTTCTTATGGACAAGATTTGAACTGCAGAGGAAAAAAGGTGTATATAAGGACAGTAAAAGTGTGTGATGTGAGATCTGATTTTTTTTTTTTTAGATCTGAGCACTGGAGATCCTTCATGCTGTACAAGAAGTAAATCTAAAACAGTAAATGTTGTAAACTACATAGTACTGTATGTGAAGACAAGTTATTTTAGCAATTCTCTGCAAGAAAGTTAATAATATATTGCTGAGAAGGTTATAGTCTGCAAAGTTTGTGAGCACTAACCAGACTTTGTTTTACAAGGCAATGAAGTATTTAGCACATCTGACAGACATCTGCATTTAATCTTTAAGTAGGCACCAACACAGAACTGCAGTCAGCAGTATCAAGACTAACATCATTCATTTTAAATAACTTTTCAATGTCGAGCCTCGTCTGTATTTGATCACAGAGGGAGTGGTGCCTGTGCCTTGTATGGGTGGCCTAATGGTTAGCTTAAAATGGCTCGCAAGGGCAGTTAGCTTAGTACTAACCTATGAACCTATAAGGTCACTTCAGTAAAAGCGCAGTAACTAACATTTATGTACGTGACTGAGTCTGAAATAGGAGCACTTCAATTTCCACAGTTTGCAGCAGTACAGTTCCTCAGGCATCTGAATCCAGAGTTGGACTGCTATACAGGAAGTAAGCAGTACCATAAATTCTCCAGGCTGGTGACATTTCAGATTCACCAGCTTTTCAAGTAATTACACAAGTTTTCAAGCCATCTACAGTAAGCAGTGTGGCCAACTGTCTCTGTGGACTTTGGTAAGAAAATTGTTGCTGTTACATAATAGCATGAATGCCATAAAACAAGCTAGTAAAAAAGGTAGTAAACACAGTATTACTATTAATGTGTCAACATTTTAGACTACAGAAGTTGTATAAACAGCATATTAGCAAATGTAAAACCTTATTAGAGCACGTTGATAGTCAGAAATTATGTAAATGGATTACATTTGACTGGTATTTTAAACAGAAACATGACTGGTATGACAGTAAATGTTTATTGTGCAAGTCATATAAAACTGCTTTCTGTGTGCAATGTCATAAAAGTACAGTTCAGACCATTGTTAATAGTAAACAACCAGATAAGGGTCATACACTTGCATTTTGTCCTGTCACCATATGTAAAATGTTAATTTCAGTGTTACAGCAGCAGTCAAATCAGTTATTGACAGAATCTCCTGTACATCTTGTTAGACAAAAGTGTAATAAAGTCACTGCACAGTACAAAACAGATAAAGACAATGTTCATGGTGAACTGAGAGAAGAATTTAATAAACTTCTAAAAGACAAACAAAATGAGTTAAAAAAATGTAAACAACATATGAGTGGCCTGCGCTGGCGGTGCTGCGGTAGCGTTGTTGACTCACAGTAAGACGTTGTCCTGTTCGATTCTCAGCTAGAGCATCTTGTGTGTGGAGACATGCGTGAATGGGTGTACCTTCATTGAAGGTTCTGCGTCAGGGCCGGCAACTCGGCACGTAAAAATCTACTGCCAATCATTAGCAGACTGGAGTTCCGCTGTGGCGACCCCTAACCGGGAAAAGCCGAAAGACACAGCAACAACATGAAAACACTTTTTCAGAAGGGCATACGTGCTTTAGAGTCAGCAGAACAGAATACTAAGAAATAACATACAGCCTTGTGCAGAATCACAAGACAAAAAGAATTTTGTTAGAAAAGAGTTAAAGAAAAAGCAATTAGCTACAGTGACAAAAAGAAAAATTCCAAATCTTATCCAGCAGTTAGCTACACTAATAAAAAATAATTTACGACATTCTAGTCTACATTTAGAAAATGGTTAGCATATACAGCAGAATCTAATGTAATGTTCATTCACTTAAAGCAAGACACCTATCAGTTAAACAGTAATGTAAAATGTATTATGCTGTTCTCATAGCATACACACAGGGGCAGCCTCTCATAGCTAAGCTGTTAAATAATTTCAGAATCACCATTTCAAGTAACTGAACAGTTCTAGTGCATAGAAATCACATAAAAAGTAGTTAAAGCAGTAAAAACATGAGGTCACAAGACTGACATGCATGCATGTTCTTTTCACCTAAAGTGCATCTGTTGAAAATGCACAAGAGAAAAAGGCAGACAACAGCAAATGTAAATTATGTACACATTTGTTTTAAGCACGTGTTAGTTAAGCCAATATCTATTTTGTTTTTTACAATTTTTGTAATAGTATAACAGCACCAAAACTAGCAGAGACTCCAGCAAAAACAGCATTCAAAAGCAATATTACTAATATAAAGTTGTATTGCGTACATAACATTACAAATAAAACCCAAGTTTAAAATGTATGCATAGTTATGCAAATTACAAATACTTATTATAATTCTAAGTGTTTTGCAAATGCATTCTAGTATCAAGTTGCAAGCGTATTAACAAATGACTGAAGGTAAAGAAAGTGCTAAAGGAATTCAGGGATGTATTATGGTCTACACAGTCTGAAATGCCCAGGAATAAAAAAAAAAGTAAGAGATTTTGTTTTATGTGAGCCGAATCTTCCCACGCTGGGATGGGTAGTTACAAAAAATGTTAAAAAACAAAACTGGTTGCCATGTCAGGTGGCTTTTGTTTTAATAAAACATTATTGTTACTAAAACATAATTAAGTATTCAAGTGCAGCAATAAGCAAAAATCAAGTACGCGGTGGTGGTGCTACGGTAGCGTTGTTGCCTCACAGTAAGACGCTGTCCGGTTCGATTCTCAACTAGAGCGTCTTCTGCGTGGAGACATGCGTGAATGGGCGTACCTTCGTTGAAGGTTGTGCATCAGGCCTGGAAAGTCGGTGCGTAAAAATCAACTGCCAATCATTAGCAGACCGGAGTTCCGCTGTGGCGACCCCTAACCGGGAAAAGCAGAAAGAAACGAACAAACTAAGCAAAAATCAAGAGAGTCTGCAATTGGTAATTGTAATAAAACGTCACAATTGCGCATGCACATCATTAAGAATCTGTTTGCAGGTAAATGCTAAAAATAAAAAAACTCAGTTACACTGAGTACAGCCAGTAAATGGGCCACGGTGTGCAGTTCAAATAAATTATGCAGGTCCCTTGCCGACAATAAAGGGAGGGTACAAAAACATACTAGTAAAACTATGACAGCAAAGGAAACAGCAAAAGCCTTACAAAAATATATTTTCTGTCATTAAAAATGGCCAAGAATTATCAAATCAGACAATGGCCCACAGTTTGTTAGTAAATCTGTTAAAAATTCAGCAAGTGTCACAGTCTGGGTAACAGCCAGAGGGCAGGCATACATTCAATTCTCACAGCATAAAGCAAATAAACAATACTGCAATACAAGAAAAAAATAATTATTGTCATCAAGTGATTAGGGTACCATCAACATATATGGCAGTAAGACAAAAATACCGGAAATACGTTTTAATATTTTAGTAATGTTTAGTTAGCAGGCTTCAGTTTAATACTAAGTTTGTAAACTGGACTTAGTGTACAGTAGGTGACTTCAACTACCCCTCCACTAACTGGGAAAACTACTCATGTACCAATACACTTGCCCAATGTTTCCAGAGTTCATTAATTCCAATGCCCTGGACCAGCTCGTTCTTACCCCCACTAGAGGCAGCAACATCCTTGACCTGGTTATTACTAACGTGGGCAACC
The DNA here is from genome assembly GCF_019279795.1 of Protopterus annectens. Taxonomy (NCBI): domain Eukaryota; kingdom Metazoa; phylum Chordata; order Ceratodontiformes; family Protopteridae; genus Protopterus; species Protopterus annectens. The sequence continues at coordinate 354,618,639 of NC_056733.1, read as the reverse complement.
GTTGCAACATCCTTGACCTGGTCATTACTAACATGGGCAACCATTGCTCTACACCAATAGTCAAGCTCCTCCCTGTTAGATCTCACCACAAACTAATCACCTTGGAAATCCACATCCCCACCCCTGCAAAGGTAACCACCATGAAAAACTTCTCCAAAGCTAACTTTGGGTTCCTAAAAACAGAAGTGGCTAACTTCACAGCACCCATGCAAATGGAGAACAGTTGCATGAATGCCGAATCATACACCAATGCACTGTACGAACACGTACACAAACACATGAATCTCCCCATACCCAATAGAACCAAGACACTCTCCTTCAAAAAAAAGGAAGCCAATCTGGTGGTCCCCTGCCACAAACAAACTCTACAACAGAAGGAGGAAACTGATGCGGAATAAGGTGAAGTCCCAAGACTGGAAAAACTCCCTTATCAGCCTCAACAAAAAGTCGAGATTCCCTCATCAAATCTTCTAAAGCTAGTTATGAAAACAGAATTGCAGCAGGCAGTAAAGACAACCACAAGGCCTTCTATAGTTATGTAAAGAATCCCCACGGCAATACCCACATTTGCTCTGAGCTACTGCAAAATGGTGCCACCTATACTGAGCCAACATATGTTGCCAATATACTGGTTGACAGATTCAGTGTCAACTTTACCCCCCCCCCCAAAAAAAAAAAACAATCACAATACCAGTAGATTGCCAGGCACCCAGTATTACTGCTGCACAGGTTAAAACAGCACTGTCCAATGCCAAGAATACCGCTTCTATGGGACCTGACAATATCCCTGGCTGTGTTCTACATGAACTATAGAATGAACTGGCACCTCACCTGTGTTCCCTGTTCAATCACAGCCTCACCTCAGGCTTTGTCCCAACTAAATGGCGCAATGCTACAGTCATCCCTCTCCACAAAGGAGAAGCGATTACAGACCCTGGGAACTATCGCCCCATTACCCTGACGAGTCTGACATGCAAAGCTATGGAACACATCACCATGAACCTAATAAACAAGGATATAGGGAATCTTCAAACTCTGGATCCCACACAGTTTGGTTTTGTGAAGGGTAGATCATGCCTGCTCAACTTGGTCAACTTCTTTGAGTCAGTCACCAGAGCTGTGGATGAAGGCAAGGTTGTTCATACAGCTTACCTTGATTTGGCCAAGGCCTTTGATACCATTCCCCACTCAGGAATCATAGAAAAACTCAATAAGCTAGTCATCAACCCCTATATCACTAGGTGGGTTGCAAAGTGGCTCACAGACAGAACCCACAGTGTGAAAGTAGCTGACTCCAAGTCAGACTGCCGAGTAGTCATGAGTGGAGTCCCACAGGGTTCGGTCCTGGGTCCTCTCATGTTTGGTATCTACTTCTCTGAAGTCCAGGCCAACACAAAGGGACTCTGGCTGGCAAAGTTCACAGATGATTGCAAGTTGGGAGCTATTATTAACTCCCCAAGTGATGCTGACATTCTACAGAACGACTGGTGTCAGAACCATGGCCTCAAGCTCAACGCCAAAAACTGTGTCGTTATCCCCTTTGAGAAAAACCCAATTCCCAAGAATTACCACACTGATGGTAGTCCACTGAACGCAGAAGGCATTATAAGAGATCTGGGAACACAGGTTGACAGCAACCTCTCTTTTGATTACCACATTGCCACTGTGGTCAAGTCCTTCTATGTGGCACATCTCATTACTAAGATTTTTGCATCCAGGAAGAAAGACATCATTGTCTCCCTCTCCCTCTACTCTTCCCTCATTATGGCAATCATAGAGTACACAATGCCCCATTTGGCATGTACCTCACTAGACCCCTGCAACAACTAGAGAGGCCGCAAAAGTACCTCACAAAGAGTATCCTAGGCCTTAAACTCTCGCCCTATATGGACAGACTCAAAATCTCCAACTATTCTCTGTCTCATATTGCCTACTTAGAGGCAATCTCTGCTTGACTTACAAAGCCATGTCTGACCCAGGTCTGTTAGAAATGCTACATCTGAAGAAATGCCAATCCCTCCGCACCACATGCTCCAGAGACCTCAACCTCATTACCACAATCAACAGAATGTACTGGAGGGGCAGGTTCATAACCCAGAGACTACCAATGCTATGGAACAGACTTCCCATACATGTCAAGCACAGCACCTCGCTGACCCTCTTCAAGAGAAATCTTGCTGAGTGGATGAGGAATACAGCTAACTCCAGTGGCTCTACTTGACAGAGGCACTGGAAACTAAGGTCGGGTGGCATGATGCCAGGGTAATCCTATGGCTAGACTTGTAAAGGCCCCAGGGCCATTAGCCTAGTACACACCTATGAACCTATTACAGCCCATGTATGTACAAATGCAAAGATATTTTGTGCAAAAAAAAAACTGGTAATAAATATGTTTAGCACATGTTGTACAACAAATGGTTTAATATGTAAGCAGCATTCTTCAGTATATAAACCATGTTTTCTATATGTGTAAATAGACAATTTTGCATTCAAGTTTTAAACTATTCACAAAAATTGCTTCTCAGTTTATTTGTATGTACAGCAACAAGTCAAAGCTTGACATTAATGACACAAGTGTGTTTATTCAAAAAACAAGGCTGCAATGCCTTTGCAATAAAATCCACTGGCATCGTCAATAAATCAATGTATAAAGCATCACTGTATAGCATCATATTCCGCAGTTGCAAGATACAGCTCATAACTGGTGGGACATTTTTACAGAATGGTCCTCAAAAGAAAAACATTTGTTAAATTTGGTAGTTCATTCAATTTTAGTAGTAAAGGTTATTATAATTGTGTTAACCATATAAAACTGTGCTTTAACTTGTTGTATCAAAAAAAAAACTAAAGGTTTTGTTTCCCAATGTGTTTTTAGTTAGCAGTAATAAAAATTAGTACATACCAATGTAGACTGTTTTGCATTTTAAAACAAAAAAGGAGACATGTTAGATATATATATTTACATGTATACAATTCTGTTTAATAGAAAATAAAAAAAATATATATATATATATATATATATATATATATATATATATATATATGTATTTGTGTGTGTGTGTGTGTGTAGTAAAAATAACAGTGCATATACAGTTCTGTTTGCTATAACATATGTAGAATAATATAGTCAGTTAGATACTTACATTTCTGTTTGCTGTCGTACATATATTAAAGGGTTAAACTGTTCTCAGCTAAAATCAAATAAATAAAAAACAGCATTCATCTGTAATGTAAAAAGAAGTTATGTACCTACCATAACGTTCCATGTTAGTTGTCTTCTTCCAGTGTTCGAAGGACGAACCTGACTTGAATCGTTTTGCATGTTAATAAAATCTGTACTTGTTGGCTAATTAGCGATACCCTGTCCGGTGGAAGGTTTGCAAACATGCTTTTGGTATTTAGATTTGCGCCTATACAAGTGATATGCTGACAGAGCAACAATGCAGATTTTTCGAAATTTACTGTGATACCTAGCCTGGAGCAAGTTTTGATAGTGTAATCCCTGGCTTGCAGGAGGTGATGCCTGGTGGAAGCAGTGAGGAGCCAGTCATCTAGATATGGAAACACCTGGAATCCCTGATGTCTCAGGTGAGCCGTAACCACTGCCATGCATTTGGTGAACACCCTGGGGGCTGTGGTGAGACCGAAGGGCAGAGCTCCGAACTTGATAATGACTGGCTCCCAGCCGGAAGCGAAGGAATCTTCTGGAGCGCCTGTGCATTTTGATGTGGTAGTATGCATCCTGAAGATCTATAGAGCACATCCAATTGTCCTGACCCAGGAAGGGTAAAATGGACTGTAGCGTGACCATCCAAAACTTTGTTCTTTGTACAGACCTGTTTAGTCTGCTGAGATCCAAAATGGGTCTCCAGTCCCCTGTTTTTTTTGGTACCAAAAAGAACCTTGAGTAAGTTCCGGATCCTATCTGGTCTGTTGGGACTTCCTGGATGACCCTTTTGTGTAGCAGCTTCTGCTTGGTCCCTTAGATTGGGTGGAACATCTGGAAGGGACTTGTTTGATGATAAAGGGGGTTGAGTAAATAAATATAAAAAAGGGAATTTTGTAACCTCCGGATATGATCGACTGTACCCACTTGTCTTGAGTTAGATCCTGCCAGGCTTTGGGGTACAGCAAAAGGCTTCCCCCGACTTCCTCCAGAGGCGGGCAGCTGGGCAACCCTTCAGGGATGCTGAAAGGGCTTCTCAGAGAAGGATTCTCTGCTGCCCTGGTTCTGCGGACCCCCCCCCTGCCCCGAGGGAGGCGTCTGTTATTGTTCCCTCCTCTGCCCCTGGAGGGGAACTCACCACGTGTGTCAGGCAAGGCTCCCTGAGATTTACGGAACCACATTTTTCCACTCTTCTGACCCTTGGGGTATGGTCTGGAAGGAGTGGAAAAATGGACTCCCACGGCAGAGAGAGTCTTGCCTTCCTGTTCACACCTGGTTAGTGTGTCCTTCACCTGTGGTCCAAAGAGAGCGGAACCATCAAAGAGGGTATTGGTGAAAGACGCTCTGAAGGGTTCCACAAAATTACATAGCCGCATCCATGTGTGCCTCCTAAGGGCGATGCCTGTGTTGCGGCTCTACTCACACCATCGGCTGCATAAGAAATGAGCCTCATGGAGGAGTTAACAACTGAATTCAGAGTCGCCAGCTGGGAGGCCACCTTAGCTTAAGCCCCCACCGCTGATGGATCTTGGAGGGTATCTCCAAGCTCTTTAAGGAGATCCCTCTGAAGGCGGGTGAAATGGCACAAATAATTCAGAGACTTCATTGAGAAGGTCGCTGAAGCAAACATTCGCTTCCCATATCTGCCCATAGTCCTAGACTCCTTGTTAGGAGGATGGACAGATGACGAAGTTTCTGCCAACTCCTTCTTTGTAGCTGCTGCTACCACCATGGCATCAACAGGTATGCCCTTAGATAGAAACGGTTTGTCTTGAGGTGCAGTTATAAATTTAGCAGGTCTCCTGGGGGTTGGTTCCACTTGTGTCTGGAGATGACCACACCTTCCGAGCCACCACAGACATAAGTGAGTCGAAAGGTGGAGACATCCAGGAGGTGGAGGGTCGGGAACCAAACGCGTCCAGAAATACCGACTCATCCTCGGAAGGGGCTAGGGTATTCCAGTTCCCCCTCTGCTTAAGGATTTCAAGGATGTCTGAAAAGGAAACATCTTCAGAGGGGGATCTCAGGGACCCTTCCGAATCCTCTAAGTCGGTATCTGATGTGACAGATTCAGGGGAGTAAACATGCTTCCTCTTCCACTTCCTCTTACAAGGTGGCTCCTCTGAGTGATCAGGGGAGGCCTCGGAAGAGGAAGAAACACCAAAAGGGGTGCCCTGGAGCGTTGGTTCTCCATGCCTGGGGTCTGGAGGAGGGTCAGAGGCAGACACAGGCACCATAGGGGGAGGAGCCGATGGGGTTGATCGTGGGACTGGCTCAGGGGCCAGTACACTCCTCATGACCTCAATCGGAGTCCCTCTCCGCACCGAGGGGAATGGCTCTGAAGCCAATGTAGGAGCTGAGCTCACCTGCGCCGAAGCTCCGAGAGGGAGAGCAGGGTCTGACAAGGGTCCGATGCCACTCGCCCCCTCAGAGCAGACGAGGGAGTCTCGGCGCCCAGATCCCTCCAAGGACGAGACCAAAGATAGGATCGGAGCAGACGATGGAACCGAAGGAGAAGGTATCGGAGCCGATGGTTCCACGACTCGAACCCCAACGAACTCCAGCTCCGAACTCAAGGGAGGAGTCGGAGGAGGAATATTTTCAGAAGTGGATGGAGCCGACACCTGATGAAGGGGGGCTGGACAGCATTTCTGCTAGGGCCTGCGATTTCAGCAACCTGCTGACCACTCTCTCCAAATCATGATCTGAAAGTCTGGAGGACCGAGAGGAGTGAGATGACTTATGACTGCACTCCGATTGGAGCAGAGGTGACCGTGGAGCCGAGTGTATCAACTCCAAGAAAGGAGACCTAGATCTTTTTCGACTCACGGACGGCTCCGAAGTTTGTGTTGGAGCCGACTGTGAGGGAGGCACATCGACTCCAGCTGGAGCAGAGGAAAATGGTGCTGCTTCACCCAACGACAGCTCAAAACTCGGAGCTGAAGACTTGGGTGGCTTGGAGGATTTTGCAGGCTGAGCCTTAGCCAGTGAATCCTGTGGCTTAAGCAAACCTCGTAGGATTAACTTATTTTTGTGCTCCTGCAGGACCCTTGGGCTGAAAGCATGACAGACAGAACAAGAGTCCTACAGGTGCACAGTGCTCAGACAGTAGACACAAGAAGTGTGACCATCTGTCAGAGTCATCTTCTGACAGCATGAGTCACACTTCTTGAATCCGGACACTTTAGTATCCTTGGACATGTTACCACACACACACCAAGGAGAAAAAAAAAGCACACACACACAAGCCCAAAAAACAAATTAGCAGTTATAACTAGCTAAACTATACAGCTAACACACACTAACACAAACTAAATCTGCTATTGCTGACACTACTTCGATCTATATATATATATATATTTTTTTACAACTAGAATAAAACGAAAAAAGGGTTATCCTCTAACTTAAATGGCTACCACTACAGGAAGGGAGGGGGGAGGGGTGGGGTGGGGAAAACTCTCTAAGTAAAACGAGTTTTCAAGAAAAACAAAAGAGATAAAAGCTATCTAGGGAATCTAGCTTGGGGAATAGAACAACTAAGTAAATAGACACACTATAAAGAAAAAATTTGGTAAAAGTACAAAAAATATACGAGCCTGAGCCAGTAAGACAACCTCGCAGTCTGAAGCGGCAGATGAGATCCGAGTAGCTAGTGCCAGTCATCATGGGATATGGGGTAGCCTCGAGCCAGTAAACAGCTCTCAAGCTATTGAAGATGGCTGAGTCGGAGCCGAGGATCGGCTCCGAACCTAACCTAACCAGCAAGAATGAAGGTGAGATAGACAACTTAACGTCATGGATGTTCAGTTTCTGGTACAGCTTGAGAAAAATGCTGAGAAAGATAACTCCCTAAAAGAGGCATTCAGTTGTGTGTAAAAATTACAAATATGGAATATGACACACAGGTGTGGGGGAGTATGGGAAAGCTGCATTTATATGGAAACATTCGCAGCAAAAAAAAAAACTCCCTGTTCACCTTGAAATAGAACAGACTGCATGACATCAGAGGATACTAAACTGACATACTGCACATTCCAAAGATATTAAACAATACACTGTTCTCATGGAAAAGATCCGAATTGCAGAAGAAAAAAAAGTGTATACAAGGACAGTAAAAGTGTATGATGTGACATCTGATTTCTTGTTAGATTTGAGCAGTGGAGATCTTTCATGATGTATAAGAAATAAATCTAAAACAGTAAATGTTGTAAACTGCACAGTATTGTATGTGTTGTCTGTTATATAGAAGGAAGATATTGTGGATTTTTACTTTGCCTTGTTATATTAAAGGATCTTTTTGGAGAACTAGCAGCTGTTTGAATTCTTCATCTGCTTATTTTGAAAGCCTTTGTTTACGTGCTTCCGGGTCCTGTCGTGCCAAGTGGTTTTTATTCTTGGTTGGATTTTGCTTTTAGTTTTGGTGTTATATAGACAAGTTTTTTAGTAATTCGGAGCATTTTCAAGTTTCATACGAACCAGGGAACAACATTCTAAGCCCACGGTTCTTCCTCCTCCTGTACCGAAAAATAAAAAACTGCAAAGAAGCCCTTACCAATACACAGGTCTCATGAAGTGCCTTAGCTGGTTGGTAGGTAACACTGCAGTGGCCATTACTGGTTCTTCATACCATACACTTTTTTCTTTGGTGACCAGTGCTGTAGTCCTTTCCTCCATGGGCTGGGAGTTAGCTTTAATGTAACCCTCCTGGATTAGTCTGACACTCTCCCACTCAGACATGAAGACTCAGGCAGTACAAGAGGAGTGTCGGCTGATGCCATCATCTGTTCTTTCTTCCCTGGCAGGAAAAGGAAATTGCTTCATACTCCAAAGCAAAAGTGGACAAGAAAGAAGAGGCCTGAAGCAGAAGACGAAAGAGGGAGCTTGGGGAGGGAAATGAGAAAAAAGTGTGTGTGTGCAGGGGTTAAGGTGAAAAGAGTATCCACCCCAACCCCAAGATACCCAATCAGGACAATAGAAGGGATAGTGTAATGGAACAGAAACAGCAACAGTGACTATACATCTAAAGTTCTGGTTCAGATCTTAACACAACTGTGTTCAATGTTCTGCATAATATTCACTGTTGCTGTCATCACTTCTGGAACGATTCCCAGATCAAAACCGGGGGGGGGGGTGTGTACTGGTCCTGACTGAGCTATCAGGAGCAGTCCATGGGGAAGTGGCCATAGCAAAACCTAACCTGGCCATGTATGTGGAATCATATTGTAGCATTTGGAGAAGATGTGAAAAGAACGCCAGGTAGCAACTTCCAAAACTGACTGGATATCGACCCCTCTGAGGAATGTAGTGGCTGTTTTTGTGAATCTAGTGGAATGTGCCTTTACGTGGCTTAGCACTGGTAAGCAAATTCTGCAGTGGGCATGCTGTTTTAATTGAGTATGTTTTGCAAAGGAGACAAACAGTTGCTTGATTTTCAGATTCCCTTAGTTCTATTAAAATAGAATCCCAGCTGAATACATGCATATGCAAAGCTCTCTCCCCCTTTATTAAGTGCATTTGGGAAAAATCAACAGGAAGGTAAACAATTTATTTGAAGAAAGCTCTTCACCACCTTGAGCACAAAAGTAAGGTTGGCAAGCAGAATGATGAAGTCCTTCTGGAAGATCAAGAATAGTTCTGTACATTTAGAGGCTTGCAGCTTAGAAATGCTTCATGCACATCACCACAAAATGTCTTCTAAGAGGTATTTTATGGGAGTTGAAGCAGCAAATTCAAAAGGTATCAGAGCTAGTTTCTCTAATACATAGCTGAGGTTCTACAGTGGAGCATCTTTGGGGCGGGGGTGGTCTAAGATGGAATACCCTCTTTGGGAACTGCTTGGCTGACAACTTATGAGTATAATGGAGTAAATGCAAACTGAAATAACTGAAATGTCTACCTTCAAAGATGCATAAGATCACCACTATTTGTAAATATCCAATACATAGCTGAAAACCAGACATACACTAGTTGAATTACGGTCCTGTACTCTAGCGAGGCACCAAAGGGAGTATATCTTCCACTTTGCTATGTACGATTTCCTTGCACTTAGTTTCCTAGCTTTCTGCATTACGTGCAGCACATCCTCTGAAAATATATGCATAGAAGGGATGAGTACTATAACATCCATGGTTGAGGTACAGTAAGGACCCTTTCTTCTGTGTTAAGATGTCCATTCACTGAGTTAACAGTATTGGCTTCACCATCGCTAGACTTAGCAGAAAAAAAGGACAGTTCTGCTTGGGCCAAAATGGGGTTATTAGAAGAATTTCTGGTCTCTCCTCTATTCTTTGCAATATGCTGGGGATGAGGGGTATTGCAAAGGGTAAAGCACACAGAAATAGACTGACACACAGACTGGAGAAGGCATCTATTTCCCAGGTTCCTGGAGATACTTGTCCTGTATCAAAATTTCTTGACTCGCCTATTCTCTAGAGAAGCAAACAGAAAAGGCCTACTTCTTACACACACCACCTGTGGATCAGGTCCAAGAACTCATCTTTGTTCAACATCCATTTGTGGGGGTCTGAATGCCAACGACTCACAGCACAGTTGCTAAAGTATTTTCCTATGATGGGATGCAAGATGCCCTGAGAGCCAGTCCTGCCTCCTGGAACCTGGAATGCTTCTAATGCTTGCATGTAGAGTTTGCACAGTTTGTAAGTGTGGGTTGCCCACCACCGCTGGTGGATGTACGGCATCATTGTGGTGCTGTCTGAAGATATGCAGGGGGCCCTTACCTAGATCTGTTTGAATGTTTTTACTGCTAGTACTACAGCCATCAACTCTTTCACATTTATGTGCTTCTCCCTTACACTTTCATCTAAACTGGCTATATTTGAGGAACCTCTGGTAATGGGCTGATTCCTCTAGGGCACCATGAAAGCTGTCCCTGAACTACTGTGGTGCACCTGGCTTTTCCACCATGAGATTTCCTTTTCGATACAGGGGAAAGTGGGGGGGGGGTGACCTCCAGACACTTTATGTGTTAACACAATCTATTTCTAGATTGCGTTATAAATGAGGCCTTGCTACACATGCCAACAAAATTACAGACTACTATGTAGCCTAGAATTCTAAAGAATTCCCTTACTGTAACAGAATCTCCTATCTAATATGGTCTGTAAGAAAAGGGACAGAAAGAGAGCCTTGTCTTCAGGCAGGAAGGTATTTTGATACTCTATCTCCAGCAAGGCCCTTAAGAATCCTACTGGCTCTGCAAGGGTCATATGAGACTTTGGAATGCTCAGGGAGAGACCCAGCTAACTGAAACATCCTACAGTGAACTGCACGGTCTTCTGGCTCTCTTCTACTGGGTCTGCCTGAATCGATCATCCAAGAAAGACACTCTTGAGTAAAGCCCTACACTCTATTTCCCTACTGGCACATTTTCTTTAGTTTCTTGTCCTTGTAGGTCGGAATCAAATGAGCCTGTTTCCCTGGAAAAGAAGTGAAACCTATAAATTCAAATCTGCTTAGAAATGTAATTTGAAATCCCAACCCTAAATGTTTAGGGCCCACTGGTCCTGAGTAATTTCTTGGTTTAGTGGTAGGGAGAGCTGATCTGACACATTCTTGGGGGGAGGGATAACCTGATAAAGCCATAGTTGCTCCCCTTGGGGTGTATGGCTTTAAGGGACTCTGTGCCTGTCCCTATGCTTTACTTGCCATTCTTTCCACTACCCTGGCTTCTTCCTTTCTGAGGTCTGCAGGTCTCCTACATAGTAAAGGAGGGCCAAGATTCTGAAAGATAGTTCCTGCTGATTCTTAGAACCTGAGAATGAAAAAAAGCTCGACCAGCTAGGTAACCTTTTTCTTTTCTTCCAATGACTTAAAAAAGGGGATGTGAAGATGAGGCCCTTGTCTAAAGGAGCATTAAGGAACTCTGACTTTACACGATCTGCAGAGGCTATGCCCTCAACCCGGCAAGTCTCCAAATAATTGAACCTACAGCTACTTTCCTATACAACTCACTGAGTACATTTATAGCCATTAGTTTTCAGCCTGTGCAGGACAAATTCTTAGAACTTATACACATGTGTTTGACAGTTCAGGGCCCTGAAGGCCAGAGAAATAGATGAATAAGCTTTCTTCCTAAATAGCTGAGAAACCTACTCTCTGTTTCATTAAGAATGTTGCTCATGGATCGAACCACAGATGATCACCTGCTGAAATCCATGCACACTAATGCTGGAACAGCAAAAGGGTTTCCAGAAAGGAACCTGTCAGAATATTGGACCTTAGAGAATGGTCAAGTCTCCTTACAGAAAAAAAGACAGAAGTCTGGCTCCAATGATGCACTGAATATTACAACCTCCAGAACACCTACAACTACAGAATAGTAACTAGTTTTCACTCTGGCAAGCCCAAGACTTTTTGAGACCTCAGCAGGCCTCAGAGTACTCCCTGATACTGCACTGGAATTCTTCTGATGATTCCAAAAGAAAGATCTGCTGGTAGTAAAACAGGATCAAGTACCTTTAGTGTCTTCTTCATAAACAGATAGGATCAGTCTTACTTTATTCTCAGACAGAACCCCTGACACCTCTGAGAATTTCAGTGTTTGATGCTTGGCTTCAAGAAAGTTCATGAAGTCCTCAGCCGGGTGGAATAAGTTTTTGGACAAGGCCTGTTTAGTGATTTTGGATGAAAACCTATTTAGTCTATGCTGAGGCAAGATATCAGATGCCCACTTTAGCTTCAATGTTTTAGGTTTCAGTTCCTTTGTGGTGGGCTGCCTTTGATGTCTTCCTATGGGGGAAGACTCTAAACGTTTCAACCCAGTCTCTGGAAACCTCCTCTCAAACTAACAGAGAATGGCCCTTCCCTTTGCTGACTACAAAGAAGGAATTGTAAAGACAGAAATGCACCATCACTAGACACCACTCCTCTAGGCACTGATTAAGTATTTCCAATCAAAAATGGGAGGATAGACCCAATTCTAAAACTTTCTTTAATGAAAAATATGCTTCTGAAGCACAACAATTACATAGAACAAACGTTTTCGTCCTTTTTCAATAACAGGATTCCTTCAAAGGTCAAAACTAATTCACATTTTGTTAACTATATATCCTACTTAAAGTACCACCCCTTAATGATCCCTAAATCAATTAACCAATAAAACCGAAAAGCCATTTTCCCATGCATTTGTAATAACCCCATTTTGTAGTGAAAACTCATGAGAAACTTCTTAACAACAGCGAATGCAAATATATATATATATATATATATATATATATATACGTAATATAATGCTCACTTATTACATATTCTATTTACACATCAAAAAAAATCACCATAAAAACTAAATTTTGTTTGTGTCTTTTGGCTTTTCCCGGTTAGGGGTCGCCACAGCGGAACTCCGGTCTGCTAATGATTGGTAGTGGATTATTACGTACCAGGTTACCAGCCCTGACGCACAACCTTCAACGAAGGCACGCCCCATTCACGTATGCCTCCACACAGAAGACGCTCTAGCTGAGAATCGAACGGGACAACGTCTTGCTATGAGGCGACAATGCTACCGCAGCACCACCACCGCAGTAGTACACCATAAAAACTAAATACATTTACATAAAAAATACACACCCATACATACATGTATATAAAATACAAATGAAAATACGTGCAAGATATAAATATATAACCCTACTAAAAAATATGTATCTACATATATTTGTGTAAATACAAAAAAAGTTCAATTTACAGATGTTAAACTACAATCCGTCTACCACTTACCAAATTAATAATTCAGTGCCTCCATTTTTAAGAAACATATTAGTGAAATATGATTATTTAATCTATTTGCTCCAGTTGTATTTGGTTTTATTTGCCATTCAGCTTCCTTACATTCCAACTTAATCTTAAATGGCCCTCCCCTTGGTTCTTTTAAGAACCCAAACCCATGCCCATCGTTATTTTGTATATGCCTCCAAATGGGGGTATCAGACTGATTTTGATTTTTAATGTCCCCAACATGCTCATTAATGTGCTCTTTTAAATGCCTTTCTGTTTTACCAATACAGAACAAAGGGCCAGCTGTACAAACTGCAACGTAGACCATCATGTTCGTCTCACAGATGTATCTTCTAGAACAGGAAACCCTCTCATGCCTATAAATGTTTACATACATCCCCTCAACAATTTACTTAGACTGAGGGCATCTCCCACATTTTTTATCCCTTTGTGTCCATCTACAATCACCCTTTCACATTTTTTAGCTTCAAGAAAACTCTTTAGATTCCAGTCTCTCCTATAAATAAGCACAGGGCTATTGCCTATATATCTCTTATCAATTCCACCAATTTCAAGTATTTCCCAGGTGTTAACCACAATGTTTCTAATAATCTCAGCACTCGTGTTGTACATGGTAATAAAACCCTTTTGTAATCGGTTGGCATTGTTAATGGTTCTCTCAAGGGTAGGTAAAGCAAGACCCAAAAAGGGTTTATATATGCTTTTAAGCCTCTTTACATAAACTTCCTTAAAAATCTCCTTTAGAAACCTAGTTGGGTAACACCTGTTAAGTTCATAGGTAGGTACTAGGCTATCGGCCCAGAAAGCCTATCTAACAAGGTTCCCTGTCTTTCGCCACCCAAGAAGGTTATTTTCCTGTGCCCCTGTCGAGCAGAGCTACAGAAGTGATCATCGGGGTGAATTTCCTATTTCTCATCCACTCATCAAGATTTTTCTTGGAGTGTTAATGAGGAACTCTGCTTGACATAGATGGGTAGCTTGTTCCAGAGTATGGGAAGTCTCTGGGACAGGAATCTATCCCTCCAGCATGTTCTGTTTATTGTGGTGACAGGGTTTAGGTCCATAGAGCATGCAGCTTGGAGGGATTGGGATTTCTTTAACTGTAGCATGTCCAACAGCTCTGGGTTTGACATAGCTTTGTATGTTGGGCAGAGATCATCTCGGAGTAGGCAATATGCTACGAAGTAAAGTTGGAGTTTTTTTGAGACGGTCAGCGTAGGGCATATGCTTGAGGCCAGTAATCCTCTTGGTGAGGTACTTCTGCAGCCTTTCCAGCTGTTGCAGATGTCTTGTGAGAAACAATGACCTCTTTCTTCCTGGATGAGAACTCTTTTGTGATAAGGTGTGCCACATAGAAGGATTTCCTGACTACTGTGGCGATGTGATTATCAAAGGAGAGACTACTGTCCACCTGTGTCCCAAGGTCTCTTATCACACATTCGGCATTAGGTAGACTGCCACCTACGTGGTAGTTCATGGGTACAGAGTTTTTACCAAAAGGGGATGACAACACACTTTTTGGCATTGAGCTTGAGGCCATGGCTCTGACACCAGGAGTCTGTCTCAGTGAGGTCCTTCTGTAGGATGTCCACATCGTTTGGGGACTCTACTATGGCTCCTAGTTTGCAGTCATCTGTGAACTTAGTTAGCCTGTACTTCAGAGAAGCAGATACCAAACAGGAGAGGACCCAGGACTGAAACCTGTGGTACTCCACTTGTCACTGGTTTGAAGTCAGACTTGGAGTCTGCAACTTTTACATTGTGGGTTCTGTCAGTGAGCCAGCTGGCAACCTATCTTGTGACGTAAGGATTGATACCTAATTTAGTGAGTCTATCTATAATTCCAGAATGGGGGATGGTGTCGAAAGCCTTGGCAAGGTCAAGATAGGCTGTGTGAACCACCTTACCCTCGTCTACAGCTTTGGTGACTGCTTCAAAGAAGTCAATCAGTTTCAGGAGGCATGATCTGCCTTTCATAAACATGAACTGGGTGGGATCCAGAGTTTGGAGGTTACCAATGTCCTTGTTTATACATTCCATGATGATATGTTCCATGGCCTTACAGACCAGGCTCGTCAGGCTAATAGGGCGATAGTTCCCAGGGTCCATGGTGGCTCCTCCTTTGTGGAGTGGGATAACTGTTGCTGTGCGCCATTCAGTGGGCACAAAGCCTGACGTGAGGCTATGATTGAACATGGTGCTTAGATGGGAAGCCAGTTCGTTCTGATTTTAGTGTAAAACGCAGCCTGGGAAGTTGTCCGGTCCCATGGATGCTGTGTTCTTGGCTTTACAGAATGCAGTTTTTACCTGCATAGTTGTGATTACAGGATTCTGCATTCTTCCAGTATAGATATAGGCCCTTTACGGGGTGAGAGGGGGGGTAAAGTAAGCACTGAACCTATCTACCAGGATGTTGGCAATATCAGTTGGTTCGGTGATTTTTGTGCCATTGTGCTGTAACTCAGCGCAGATCTGGGTGCTGCCATTGAGATTCTTGACATAGCTATAGAATGCTTTCTGGGTGTCCTTGGAATTAGTGGCGATTTTGTTTTCGTAGCTATCTTTGGAGGATTTTATGAGGGATCTCAGCTTCTTACTGAGGCTGACCAGGGAACTCCTCAACTCATGGGATTTTACTCTCTTTTGCAACAGTTTCTTCCTTCTGTTGCAGAATTTGTTTATGGCAGGGGACCACCGGATTAGCTTCATTTTTTTGGAGAATAGCGTCTTGGTTCTGTTAGGAATTGCATGATCCATGCACTCATGTAAGTCCTTATAGAGTGCATTTGTGTAGGATTCAGCAGTCGTAACTATAGTTTCCTTCTGCATGGGTGTCATGAAGTTCGCCACTTCTGTCTTAGGAAGCATGAAGTTGGCTTTGGAGAAATTTGGGGGGGTGGGGGCGAGATGTGGATATCTAGGGTGATTAGCTTATGGTTGGATCTGACCAACGAGGAGCTGACTTCAGGTGTGGAGCATCGGTCACTCATGTTGGTAATGACTAGGTTTAGGATATTGTTGCCCCTGGTGGGGGTGTGGATAGGTTGATCCAGGGCATTGGGATCTATGAATTCCAGAAAGCATTGAACATAGGAGTTGGTACATGAGTAGTTTTCCCAGTTAGTTGAAATCATCCATTATTAGGGTGTTTGGTTGAACCCTAATATTTTCCAGTATATCAAGAAAAGAGGAGTGGGAATCCTGGGGCATGGTGGGAGATCTGTAGCAAAACATGAAAAAATAGCCAGCACCAGACGTCAGTGTATGAAAAAGGCACAAATTGTAAAGTTTAACACAGAAGATTTATTTAGATAAATAAATCCCAGACCAGTTTCAGGCCTAAGGCTTTCATCAGTGGGAGAAAATATTAATCACATAGGTAGTTCACCATACATATTTATAAGGTAAGCCTTCCAATCAGAATTCTTCCCTTCGCTCAGATGGTTTCCTGTATGAAAAAAATTTTAAAAATATATGAAAAGAACAATATGCAATCAACATAATTAATACAAAAAGTAATAATACATAATGTGTTCATAAATGATCATTCAAACCAGGTGAGAACAAAGCACCCAGTTTGATGATCCAATACTTCTCTTTCTTAAGAATTGAATGCCATCCCTATTTATTGGATCTGTCACCATGTACTTGTCAATGATCGTAAACTGAAATCTGGCAGAGTTGTTCATAGGTTCATACTAGGCTATCTGCCCTGGGGCAATTATAAGCCTAGCCCGATTCTGTATGGCTTAGGTCACCCCTTGATTTGAGTATACTGTGCCCTTTTTAAGGTTTAGTTTACTGTGCCTCTGTCCAATAGTGACATGGGAGTAATCCCTGGGACAAACCTACGATCCCCCATCCACCTATCGAGATTCTTCTTGAAGAGATTCAGTGAGGTGCTCTGCCTCACATGAACTGGAATTCTATTCCAGAGCGAAGGGAGCCTCTGGGTTATGAACCTGTCCCTCCAGCAAGTTCTATTTATTTCTGTGCTGAGGTTCAAGTCCCTCGAGCGTGTGGCTCTAAGGGATTTAGATTTACTGAGGTGGAGCATGTCCATTAATTCTGGATTTGACATAGCTTTGTATGTCAGGCATAGATCACCTCGAAGTAGGCGGTATGCACAACTGAGTAGAGCTGGAGTTTTTTTAACCGAGCAGCATATGGCATCTGTTTGAGACCCTTGAAGACAATGTCTGTATAAAGCGTTGCTGTCCGTTTTGATACGCATATCATTACGATTATCGGACATTCGCATTCTGAGAGGTCGTGATGTCTGTCCGACATAGAAAGCAGCACATGTACATTTCGCAAGATACACAACCCAATCACTGTTACAGTTCCTAAAAAAATTCATGTCATATACACGATTTGTGTTTCTATTAGAAAACGGTTTGGATGTGAAAATATATTGACAAGAAGAACAATGTCTACAACTGTATGTACCCCAAAGCCTATCCCCCGTCATGGTCAGTTGGTGGTATGCCCCCGGAGCTCACTCTTTTGTAATGGGAGAAGAAGGAACCTAATGTTTTGCCTCTTCTATATCCATACTGACAAGTCTGTCCCAAAAGAAATGTCAATTCATCATTGGCACAAAGAATATTCCAATGTTCAGAATTAATATTTTTGATCATATTAATATTGGGTCCATATGTGGTAATTAGTCTAATGGTATCCACCTGTTCAGCTTGGCTTTTCTCCCTATAAGTCAAGAGTGATGTTCTGTCAGAGTTAGATGCCACTTGCCTGGCACCCTGGATGTCAAATCCTCTGTAGCCCCTAGCTCTAAACCTGCCTACCAAGTCACGCTGAGATTCCGTATAGTCCGTTTCAGAGGAACAAATCCTTCTTATTCTGAGGAACTGGGATTTGGGGATATTCCAGATGATATGGCTGGGAAGCATGCTGGTGGCATGTAACAAGTTGTTATATTGGAGGTATTTGCAAAATGTTTTGGTTTTTAATGTATCATCTGGATTATGAGTGATAGTAACATCCAGAAAATTAATCTCACATAAATCACAAGTCAGTGTGAATTCAATACACCATTTGTTCTGGTTCAACTACTGTACAAACTCCAAAAGATATTGTTGATCAGAACGCCAGACCAGCCAACAATCATCCAGATATCTGCGCCAAACATCCAGTTCCTCTATATAAATGTGTGTGGGATCATAGCTCAAATGTTCCTCAATGTGTCCCATGAAGAGGTCTGCATAAATGGGAGCAAAAGATGCTCCCTTGCAGTACCCCTAGTTTGCCAAAAGCATTCTCCCTGAAAATGGAATACATTTTATCCAAGACATGCTCAGCCATGCAGACCAAAAGTGTGTTGAATCCCACCGGGTATAACTGGGCTCTATCTAGCCAATATTTAAGGGCTTCTAGTCCCGCCCAGTGTGGTATGTTGGTGTACAGGGCCTTGACATCCAGAGAGCACAGCAACCATCCTGGTTCAAGTTGGGTATCTGAAACCAATTGTAAAAACTTAGTGGTGTCTTGTATCCTGGCTCGAATCATACTGAGTAATGGTTTGAGATATACCGTCAAAAATTCGGATAAGGGTTCAGTTAGAGAGCCTATACCAGAAACAATTGGTCGTCCAGGGGGTTTGCTGAAGGATTTATGTATCTTGGGTAGGAGGTAAAGTATTTGTTTTTGTGGATCCTTCACCGTAAGATGTGTCTTGACAGATTCAGATATAATACCTTCTGAAGCTGCCAAAATCACAAACTTGTCAATTTCTTGCTTAAAATTAGGCGTAGGGTCAATAGGCATTTTCATATAATGGGAAGGATTGGACAATTGTTCATTTCCCTCCCCCAGATAATAATCTGGTCCTTGATAACAGTAGCGCCTCCCTTATCAGTCTGTATAATGACAATGTTTTTGTTATCTCTTAGTTCTTGTAGTGCCGTTTGCTCAACATTGGACAAATTGTGTTTCAAAGGAAAAGAATGACCCAAATTGAAATGAATATCCTTAAGAACTGCCTGTTGGAAAATGTTTTATTCATAGGTGGAACAAAGTCCGATTTTAAGAATCTGAATTCACTACATCTTTAAGAACATTCCATGGATCCAAAGAACAATTTAAGATTAATTCTATGACAAAAACTGTTAACATCAGTAACAATATCAGACTCATCCACAAAGAACCCTGGCACATAGTTCAAACCTTTATTCAAAAGTTTCTTTTGGTCATCAGTAATCATAGTCCTCAAAATATTCAGAATATTATAGTCTATTGAGTCTTATACAACTGTCTTCTAGAAGCATTGTTACACAAAATTATTGGTCTTGTCTCCCACTTGACCAATTTATTCTGTTCTAGTCTTTTTACCGCTACAAATGTCTGTTACTGTTTTTTTATTTACTGTACTATACAGTTTTCTTTCTACTAACAGAATACTTTATTAACAATGGAGCTTTTCTCCCCGGGCCTCCGCTGAAAAAGAGTTTTTTGCCCAGTCAGACTCTCCCGGTAAACAAATGTAAAATAAAAAAAACTTATATATCTTGAATCTTAGTGAGATAGTCCCATGAGTCTTTCAAAATACATCTTTCATCACAAAATAAATTCTTTAGTTTAAGATCTTTAAATTTTACCAAACCACATGTTTTTGAACCATTTGCATCTGCTATGGGTTGCAAAGGGGTGGTCCACTTAAATTTTTGTGAATTTTTGGTCTGCCAAAAATCCCTGGAATACGAGGAAAGTCAGCTTTTAAACATGAATACTCAGTAGCAGTAATTTGCCCTTGCATCAGTAGATCATAAAGAGCAGTATCTATTTTTGTATTTGCTATGTTTGGTTTGTTTACAGAAATTTCCTCATATTCCCCTGCAAATAACAAGCTCAACATCCTGGAGTTGTAGTCCATAATATCCATCACTACAAGACCTCCTCTTTTGTTGGGTTTCATTATTCTTAATTCCTTATTACCACATAAATAGTTCAATAACTTAATTTCACCTGTGCCCAAGTTGTTCTTATCATTATTTCTGTCGTTAGTACAGGGATGACTCAGAATCATCCAAGGTCACTTTCACACATCTTTTCAAATAAAGTTATGGTAGGGTGTAAAGGTGGACTGTATACATTTGGCTTTTTAAATAAACTGGTGGACTTCCATTGTTAGTTTCTCCTAATAAGACTAGATTCAATTTTCTCGTAAAAAATTTAAATCTAATAAGGTGTCAACAAGCTACCCCTTTCTCGCTGGTACGCAAGTAAGTCCCTTTTCAAAAAGGGAAGCACAATTTCCAGGTCAACTGATTGAACTACAGTTAGAAATCTTAACAATCATCCTTTTCATTAATTAAGGTTAACGGTTCCTTGTGTTGCATTTCTTCTTCACTCTCTTCTTTTTGGGATGACCAAAAGAAGAGGGGAATGTGATGGTGGCTCTTGTCCCAAGGAACCATTACTTCTTTGTTCTTGTCTCTCTGGGTAACCTAAATAGACTTTAGTCTCCACAGTCTTGGGGGAGGTAGTTTCCGTGGAACTCTCCTGTCTCATGCTGTCATAAATTCTCTCATTACTTTGATCTTTCCAATATATACTCTCCCTCCCATTGTCTGGTGGTGTTGGGTATGCTTTTTGATTCTTATAATCACTCCTGTCACAAAAAAGTTTCTTTTCGATTTTAGCTATAACTTCACCTAAACATTTCTCAACATTCAAAAAAACTTTTTCATGTAAATATATTTAGTTTTTATGCGGGATTTGTTTGATGTGCAAATAGAATATATAATAGGTGAGCATTATATTACACATATATATTTGCATTTGCTGTTTTTAAGAAGTTTCTCGAGTTCTTACTGCACAACAGTGTTATTACAAATGCATGGGAAAATGGCTGTTTGTACTGATTAACTGATTCAAGGATCATTAGGAGGAGGTACTTTAGGTAGGATATACAATTAACAAAATGTGAATTAGTTTTGAACTTTGAAATGTCCTGTTATTGAAAAAGGATGAAAGAGTTTGTTCTATGTAATTGTCATGCTTCTTCAGAAGCTTATTTTTCATTAAAGGAAGGTTTTTTTTTTTTTTTTAGAATTGGGTCTGTCCCCTCATTTTTAATTGGAATACTTAAACAGTGCCTAGCAGAGTGGCATCTAGAGACTGTAGATTTCTCTCTTTACAAGTTTTTCCACTTTTTCATTTGTTTGTGAGTTTACAAAGAAGGAATCATCTGCAGGGACCCTCAGACAGGCTTTCAAGCCAATTGACATCAAAGTGGTTTCTGTCCTAGAGGAAAACATAACATGGTAGCCTCCAGTTGAGTAACACCAGAGGCCTTGGCCTAAACCAAGGGGAGAGACAGAAAAAGCACTTCTCTAGGCATGGTATTGTTCAACCTAGAGAAACCTTGGACTGTCTCTCAGGCTAACTCTGACTGCTTGTTTCATCACTTTCAAGTATTTATCAGTGTACTTGAACTTCAGGGGAGGCTCTTGGAGGCCTTGGTTAACACCATGGCAGCACAGAAAAGGAGAACACTTTCTTTTTAGTGATTTAATCTTACATGGATTTAGCTCTACGACAGACTGTCCTTGGGGCAAGCCTTACACAATGTGGACAGCCATCCATGTCATGCAGTAGGCCTCAAGAGAAAAGACAATGGGTGTGAAAATCCTTGTGTGGGATGTTTGCACCACAACACAATTATTCTTTTTTTCTGAAACACATGAGAATCACTATCATTATCAGACATTTACATAATTCAAAATAAGCCCTAGCAAAAGAAAGAAAAGTTTCCCAACATGGGTTACTTATCAAAAATCTCTGGAAGCATGCTTATATGTTGAACTGGCAATGTTCTGCAAAGAATAAGAATGCACACATACTGAGGAAAGAAAGATCTGAAGACTGCCTTGGCCAGCGCTTCTCTTACACTATTGAAATCCTGATGTCTGAGTGAGAAGGAGCTGGGTGAAGATAAACCTCAGGAAGAAGAGACTGCCAGTCAGGCTCCTGCAGGCAGGAATCCCAAAAGTAAAGACTGCAACAGTGAATATTAAAAAGAATGTATGTAGAAAAGACAGGAGTCCAAGTAATACACAGCTTCCCATGGAGCACAGAAAAGAAAAAGTCAGTCAAGAACACTGGCTTCATAAAGGGAAGTACAATGTTTGGTAAAAGTTTTACCACCATTTTATAACTACCATCACAATGCACTGGGGTCTTGAAATATGATGGGTAACACATATTCATCTTATTCCAGTATGCTTTGTTCTATGGGTAGGAGTTGGTGATGCACAGAAATAAGTATAACAAACAGTGGTTTTGGGCAGCTTTGTCAGCCATGTTGTGCTAATCAAAGTGACACTGCATGAGTTTACAGGGATCACTGTGCCCTTTTAGTCAAGGTGCTTAGTGTGTAGCAGTATCAATGTGCATTTGAGAAGACTGTATGAAAACATTATTTTGGATAGCTGGCTCTGAGTCTCTAAAGAAATTAACACTTATCTGTATGGAACAGTAAATTTGTCACATAAATGCAGAAAGAGTGATCTCTGCTGGAAATGTGCACTTTTTTAAAGACTACAGGGGTATATTACATGCACGTCATTGTGGTGAGTAGTGACAGCAGAACACTAAGGTGGCAACAGCAACATTAGCTTTGCACTTCATTGTACATGGCACAACTGCATAGGCATTTTACAAGTACTAAACAGAGCAACAGTATTGAAGGGCAAAACATACCTGCAGACTGACAAATTGAATGTAGCTATAAAAAATGCCAGGAAAATATCAGAACTGCAAACTGTACTACTTAACTGTAAGGAAGTGATTAGGAAGTAGAATGAAAGAGAAACGACCTAGATGAAAGTGCCTTGTTAGCACGGTCATGTAAGGCTACAAAATCAACCAATGTGAGTGTAGTGACTTATAAAGACATGGCAAAAAAGAACAAAGAAACATGCAGTGAAAATATATGCAAACATCTGCCAAACATAATGAATTCAGTAAAGATGCAAAGCCTCCAGGAAACCCACTGTCCCAATAGCTACTGTGATGCCCGTGCCCTGGCCCAGCAATTAAGGAGCCTCAATCCTCACCACTAACACCAGAGAGGGCATCTGATATATGAGGAAAGGATAACAAATACACACAGTAAAGTGCATTTTCCCTTAAGAGCACACAGAGATCACAGTCAGTCCAGGGCTGGTCCCTCCCTTGCTCCCCAGGTCCCCAATAAGACTCCCCACTGGCACAGCTATAGGGTCCAGATCTCAGCCTACTGGGCAAGCTAAAATCTCCAGCACCCTCTCTGTCCAACCAGTGCTTCGTGTCCCTGCCCAAGTAGCTCACACACACACACACACACACACACACACACACACACACACACACACACACACACACACACACACACACACACGCACACACTGAGAAGAGTTTATACAACCACACAAACACTTCTGGGGAAGGCTGGCACAGGTTCTCCAGCTGTGCCCCTTTTACCCAGACTATACGGTAGTACCCTGCCACCACCCACTAATAATTATCAGCTACTCAAAGGCCCTTAAAAGGGTATCCAATTATTATTGTGCAATATTATTATCCAATTGGTAGTATAGCCCAGGACTAAATCTATTAGAGTGGCCTTGTACAGTTTTACCAAAGGCATACAAGTACTCTAAAGAGCTTAAATTATCTCTACAAAAACAGCTACATTTAAAAGGTTTTAAAATATTTAATAATAAATAATTAAAACCGCAGTGCTACTCAAAATAGTTCAGAGATCACACAGAAATACTTAAAATAATTCAGTAGTACATTTTTGACATCACAGGAAAACACAGTCTAATACTTCTAGTTCCTACCTATTTCTAAAAGAAAACACAAGTCTAAGATAACTTAATATGACAACAGGCAGTGCTGTGAGTTGGATGATCAAGACAAAAATGCTCAATGCCTTCTGATTCTCTCTGCTTAAATTGCTATTGCAGTTCTGATAAACATTACATCGTTTTTTTTACACTTTCTTGGTGTTCCCAGGCTGACAGACACTACATTATTTTGTTATCTTGCAGCTGCAGGAAACTACATCAATAAAAGACATTCCACATGTAAACTCTAGTAATTATTCCTAAAGTTAAAACAATAGAAAGAATGTGCTACCACAGATGGAATTACTCTGAATCTTTAACTTCAAAGGACAGCCATGAAGTAATTATAACTTCAAAGGGCATACAAGAAATGCTTGCCTTAGCTTTCTTTACAGCAGAGGGCAATGTTGCTACATTGTTTTAAGTTCAACATTTCACAGCATATTCTTGCATTTAAGAAAACAAGCTTGTACTTCAACATTTATATTTACAAATGACAGACTTATCTGCACAATTCTATCTGGCTACCCTGGCAGCCTTCACAGCTACCTAAACAAATACAGAATAGAAGTTGTTTAATGACAAATGGACACAGATCTGGGTTGATGGTTAAGTAATAAAAAAAACAGCTTCTGGTTGCAGGCACCTGTCAAAGAAGGAAATGCAAACTGGGATATGTAGTTCAAAGACCTTCTACATTGCCCACCTGATCATGAAGGGATTCACATCCAGATCTAGTGAGGTTATTGTTCCCCTGTACTCTTCACTTATCAGACCAATGATCGAGTACAATGCCCCATTCGGGATGCATCTCACCCGACATCTGCAGCAATTGGAGAGACCCCAAAAGTTCCTCACCAAAAGGATAAAGGGACTCCAAAATCTGTCATATGCTGCCAGATTGAAGAAACTCCAGCTCTATTCAGTCGCATACCGTCTGCTCAGAGGTGACATGTGCCTGACATACAAGGCCATGTCCAACCCGGAATTAATGGACATGCTCCACCTCAAAAATCCAAATCCACCAAAACCACTAGAGCAAGCGACTTAAACCTTAGCACGGATATAAATAGGATGTGCTGGAGGGATAGATTTATCACTCAGAGACTCCCTATGCTGTGGAATAAAATCCCAGTCCATGTGAGGCAGAGCACCTCGCTGACTCTGTTCAAGAGAAATCTAGACCTGTGGATGGGAGATCGTAGGTTTACCCCAGGAATCATCTCTGTGTCACTGCTGGACAGAGGCACAACAAACTAATGGGCACAGTATTTTTTCATATAAGGGGTGGCGTAAGCCACAAAAATTTGGGCTAGGCTTATAAATGCCTTAGGGCAGATAGCCTAGTATAAACCTATGAACCTATGAACCTATGAACAGTACTGAAATGTGAGGTAGCATACCTTCAATTCACAAATGACCATACACATAAATAATGTGGCTTCAGTGTTGAAGTACTAATAACAGTGGTTTAGTCTTACAAATGTATTAATATGCAAAATGTAGATCAAAACTAAGCAGCTGTTTTAACTGACAGGATGTCTGTATTATTACTAAGATGAAGTGATACCGTGCACTGTGAAATAAATGCAAAATCTGCCATACTCAAGATATTCTAGGTGAGGTAATGCAATAAAAAATGAGCTACAGCATAAGAAACAAGACAAGGGGAAAGATGTGACACAAGAAAATAAATTGTCTCTAGGTGAAAAAAAATATTTCAGAACTGCAGACCTTGTTTTGCACAAATCCTACACAAAAGTGCAGCAGTGGGAAGGTAGAGAGGGATAAATGGAGTCATACAAAGAAAATGTATTTCTGAGAAAATACAGTACAATTCCATGTCTACAAAATTTGGGATTGCAAACAGACAGATAGAGACACACACACACACACACACACACACACACACACACACACACACACACACTTTTACTCTGAATGCTAGGGAACAAAGGTACCTTGCATGGGCCTTGCAAGTTATAACACATTTCAATTACACATGACTGACAGCAAGGATCCTAAAGAAGACTGACAAAATTGACACCTAAAGTATGAGAGAGAGTCTGTTCATCAGCTGAAGGACTACAAGTACTACAAAAACTGATGGTCTTAGAAAATCCTGTCATCTGCTGAAGATTTAAAATTAACCACAAAAAGGTTAGTAGAACAAATCAATGTTATGTCAGCTGGAAAAACACAAACACAGCCAGTTTCCAGAGACTGCAAAATGTCTTTGACTTAAAATACTGCCAATTTATATAAAGAGAAGAAAAGAGCCATTTGCTTCATTGATACAGATCCCCCACCATACCCCAAGATTCTCACTACACCTTTCTAAACATACTGGAGAATATTAAGACAGAACCAAACACCCTAATACTGGGTGATTTTAACTACCCTGCCATTAACTGGGAAAACTACTCATGTACCAAAATCTTTGCCCAACGGTTCTTGGAATTCATAAATTCCAATGCCCTGGATCAACAAATCCATAGTCCCACCAGGGGCTCCAATATCCTAGACCTGGTCATTACCAACATGGGAAATCGATGCTCCACACCTATGGTCACCCCCTCGTTAGTCAGGTCTGACCATAAGCTAACCAGCCTTAACATCCACATCCCACCCCCACCCCCCAGTAAGGAAACCTCCATAAAAAACTTCTCCAAAGCCAACTTCATGCTACTTAAGTCAGAAATGACAAACTTCATGACACCCATGCAGATGGGAACTGAAAGTTCAACTGCTAAATCCTACACTAAGGCACTGTACGAGCACATCCACTCATGCATGAATTGTGCCATCCCAAATAGAAACAAGATGCTCTCATCCAAAAAAAAGGAAGCCAATCTGGGGCCACCTGCCATAAACAAACTTTACAACAAAAGGAAGAAACTTTTGCAGAAAAGAGGAAAATCCAGGATGCAAAATACTCCCTTACCAGCCTCAGTAAGAAACTGAGATCCCTCATAAAATCCTCCAAAGCTAGTTACAAAAATAAAATTGCCAAAGACAACCACAAGGCATTCTATAGCTATGCCAAGAATCTAAATGGTAATGCTCAGATCTGCTCTGAGCTAAAACAGAATGGCATTAAATATACTGATCCCAAGGATATTGCCAATATCCTGGCAGATCGATTCAATGCCAACTTCACCCCCCTCTCACCCCCTAAATGGCCCATCTCAATACCAGAAGATTGCCAAATTCCGGTAATGATGGCCACACAGGTGAGAAATGCACTCTCCAAAGCTAAGAATACAGCATCCATGGGACCAGATGACAACCCGGGCTGTGTACTACATGACTGGCACCTCACGTAAGTGTCATGTTTAATCATAGCCTCACCTCAGGTTTTGTGCCCACTGAGTGGCGCAGAGCTACAATTATCCCACTCCACAAGGGGGGATCCACCGTGGATCCTGGAAACTACCGTCCCATTCATCTGACGAGCCTTATCTGCAAGGCCATGGAGCGCATTATCATGGAACTTATAAACAAAGACGTTGACAACCTTCAAACACAGGACCCCACCTAGTTTGAGTTCGTGAAGGGCCGATCTTGTCTCCTGAATGTGAGTGACTTCTTCAAATCAGTCTCCACAGCCATGGACAAGGGTAAGGTGGTCCACTAAGCCTATCTAGACCTTGCCAAGGCCTTTGACACCATCCCCCACTCTGGAATCA
This sequence comes from Protopterus annectens, assembly GCF_019279795.1. Classification (NCBI taxonomy): domain Eukaryota; kingdom Metazoa; phylum Chordata; order Ceratodontiformes; family Protopteridae; genus Protopterus; species Protopterus annectens. The sequence continues at coordinate 354,591,181 of NC_056733.1, read as the reverse complement.
TAGATAAACTTACTAAGCTGGGCATTAATCCCTACGTCACCCAATGGGCTGCTAACTGGCTTACTGATAGAACCCACACTGTAAAAGTAGCAGACTCCAAATACAGCTCCAGACAAGTGGAGTACCTCAGGGTTCAGTCCTGGGACCACTCTTGTTTGGCATCTACTTCTCTGAAGTACAGGCCAACACTAAGGGACTCTGGCTAACAAAGTTCGCAGTTGACTGCAAACTGGGAGCCATTACTGAATCCACAAATGATGTGGATACTCTACAAAAGGGCCTTACGAAACAGATGCTTGGTGCCAGAGCCATGGGCTCAAGCTCAATGCCAAGAAATGTATAGTTATCCTCTATGGGAAAAAACATGTACCCGGGAATTACCATATAGGTGGCAGTACACTTAACACCGAAAGTGTGATAAGAGACTTAGGGACACAGGTGGACAGTAGTCTCACCTTCAATAACCACATTGCCATAACAGTCAGGAAATCCTTCTATGTGGCACACCTCATCACTAAGGGATTTTCATCCAGAAAAAAGGAGGTCATTGTCCCACTGTACTCATCCCTCATTAGACCCATTACAGAATACAACACCCCGTTTGGTATGTACCTCTCAAGACATCTGCAACAACTGGAAAGGCCGCAGAAATAGCTCACTAAAAGAATCACAGGCCTAAAGCAGATGCCCTACGCTGACCGCCTTAAAAAACTCCAGCTATACTCTGTCGCATATCGTCTACTCAGAGGCAATCTATGCTTAACATACAAGGCCATGTCAAACCCACAGCTGTTGGACATGCTACACTTAAAGAAATCCCAATCCCTCATAGCCACACGCTCCAGGGATCTAAATCTTGTCATCACAATAAACAAAACATGCTGGAGGAATAGATTCCTGACCCAGAGACTCTCCAGACTCTGGAATACATTGCCCATACATGTCAAGCAGAGTGCCTCTTTGTTCCTCTTCAAAAGGAACCTTGACGATTGGATGGGAGACAGGAAATTAACCCCGGGGATCACGTCAGTCGCCCTGCTAGACAGGGGTCCAGGGAAGTAAATAGTGTGGGAAGAAATAGCCAGGGAATTGTTATGGCTAGGCTTGTATAAGCCCTAGGGCTGATAGCCTAGTACCAACCTATGAACCTATAAAGTCTAGCAGAAGTCATATAATGAGGGCTCAAAGGATTCTGGGAGACAAAGAAACTACAACATGGCTACTTAAATATGGTAGACTCCATTATGGCTATTTTGTGGTAAATCATTAAAATATAGTAAGAAGTACTTTGAGTGATTCTGATGTATTAATACATCACTATGATTCTGACACATGAATACAGCAAAGAATACGATACAATGAAAAAAATAAATGTTTGACGTTTCAATGTGGAGCTTTCCTTTAACTCATGATATTTGGCTTGCACTGATTAGAGGTAGCCTAGAATCTAATGTCTTACCTTTATTGTCTTTTATTGTCTAAATAACTGAAAACAGTATGTTTAGCCTTGGTTTTAACAGACTGGCAGTAAACTTGTACAAATGTACTAGTCACATTAACCCAATGCCATATGCTGTATCCCTATCCTATGGGCAATTTCATCTCTTGCTTATCCGATTCCTCTGTGATGGGTTTATCCAGAATGGCTAATTCCTACAAACAAAGCATAGTAGGTATTCTCAACTTGCATCACCCATAAAGCTGGCAGTCAGCTTTTTTACTCACCAAAGTAATCAAAATATGTGATTTACTTACTGTCTTTCAAGAGGTATAAACAACAACATCATATACTTTTAAAACAACTCAAGCAATAGCATCCATGTGAAAGTGGGATGAAATCCATTCGTACTTCAAAGCATTAAGAGCCACATGTTCTAAAACACAACCGTACTGTCTAGATTTATCTAATACTTAACTATGAAATGTTATATTTATCATACCTATGCTCATCTTCACGCCTTTTGATAAACAGGGAACTCATGAAACCTAAAATCCAAAGAAAAAGTAAACTTGCTGCATAATGTAAACTAGTAGTTTAGTGAGGTCCTCCCCATAACAACGGAACTTGGAAGGAAGTCCTGCAGCAGTAAAACAAATGTTTACCTTTATATCTCATTTAACTCCTGTCCATCTGCTGTCTAAGCAATACATATGATCTTCCTTTTGTGTGACAGTGCTGGTTTCACATTAACATATAACCCTGAATTTCAAAGTTCACCCCAGTGCAAGTGTGAAGAAGCCGTGAAGAAGTCTGCCTTATGACACTTTCAGTTCTTCCATTTTTTTTTAACCTCAACCACTCCCCTGGTGACTGATAAGCAATTTCACAGTCATGATTATGCCTTCCTTTGTAAGGGTATGGCTTCTTGCATATGCCCCAGAAAGGCTACCAAGCAAAGACAGCAGAGCAGAGCCTTTTACACATGCCTGGTTTGTAGTCTGCGTACCATATACAACTCTCTCTCTCTGACTGACTATCTCTCTCCCTCAAGTAGGTGCCTGCACTGTACCAGGCTGGAATGCCTCCATCCCCCAAGATGGATAAATGCGTCTGTCACTTACACGCATCCTCCTTCAAAAGCTCCTCCTGTACCCTAGGGCATGGGCACTAGTCCATCCCATATTATCTCAGTCAAGCAAGGGCTTAATCCCTGTCAACAATGGAGTCAACTAATGCAATACAGCTCTGACACTAACTTTAGGAAGAAACATTTAATTTTCCAAAGGAACACCTCATCCTCACGAGCAGATCTATACTGCTGTGCTCTGCACTTGTAATACATCTGAAACAGGTCTTGTGTAGATCAATACATTACGCTGGTAAATGCATTATAAAGAAAAATATAAAGTCTAAATATGTCTGTGTGTTTGCTTGCTTCTTTCCTTATTTTTGAAAACTGACTGAACTGGTACAGGTCCACTTTTAGCTGCTACCTGGGCCATTAGGGAAAAGGCTTGTAAACAATAGCACAGAGTTACAAACAAATAGCCAACACAGAAAGATGCACCTAGACTTGCAGTTCAAAAATCCCATGGGAAGAAAGAGCCAAGAAAACAGAAGTTCTGTACTCACCATAGCATTCCATCTGAGTAGTTGTACTTCATTTGTCTTCAACCTGTGGGTATTCAGATCAGAGACGGCAGCTTCACCAGAATCTGATCAGAGCTTCTGAGCTCCTCCCCTTACCCATAATACTCCTCCATCTCCTTCCTTCCTTCAGATCGAGTTTGCTGCACCATCAACCTAAGCCCGACCCAATTAGACCTTACCACAACAGATTATACACAAACCTAACAAGTATGAACAGGAGAGCCACAGAGGGGCTCTCTCCCACCTACCAGTGTAATAAACAATGATAAAGGTCAGGGGGAAGGAGGGAGGGACGGTTGAAGACAACTGAAGTACAACTACTCAGATGGAACTTTATGGTGAGTACATAACTTCTTTGTCTGAAGTAGTTTATTTCATTTGCTCTTCAACTTGTGGGACAGAGTCCCCGGCTACTAAACACCTGGATGGCCCTCATGGAAGGATATTCCAGAGCACCGCGGAGCCAAAGGATGCTCGCCCCCTGGATATCATGTCCAGTTTATAGTGAGAAATGATGGTATGAGACAAGGACCAAGTAGCCGCAGAACAATCATCATCCAGAGACACCGTGGACCAAAAAGCTGCAGAGGTAGCCATGGATCTGGTAGAATGTGCTTTTACTTGACCCGGAGGTGACATGCTCTTGTCTTTGTATACCAGGAGGATACAATGAAAGATCCATCGAGCCAAAGTTACCTTGGAGATTGGTTTGCCCAGAAAGGGTTTAGAGTAAAACACAAATAACTGGTTGGATTTGCGAAAGGCCTTAGTTCCGTATAAATAAAATCTCATTTGTCTATGTACATCTAACAAGTGCAATTTATATTCAGCCTTGTACTGAAAATTTGGGAGGAACACAGGTAAGTTAATCGTCTGGTTGATATTAATCTCAGAAGCCACCTTGGGAAGAAAGGATGGGTTGGTATGAAGCGACACCCTGTCCTTATGGAAAGCCATATATGGAGCTTTGACAGACCACGTTTGAAGTTCTGAAACCCTTCTAGCTGAGGTGATAGGTACTACGAAGGCCATTTTCCAAGATAAAAAGTTTAGTTCTACTGACGCAGCCAGCTCAATGGGTGGAGCAACCAGAGCCTGTAAAACTAAAGTCAAGTCCCAAGGAGGGGTAGGATCCTTCATCGGGGGTCTTAAAAGAAAATGTACCTTTAATAAAGGTTTTACAAAGTTTAGAGGATGCTAAAGAAATCATGTTCTCCCCAATATGAAAGTTGGAAATGGCAGCCAAATGGACTTTTACAGAAGAATAGCTAGCACCTTGATGGAATATATATGCTAAGAATTCCACCACCAACAGGACGGGAGCTGTGAAAAGGTCCACATCCCTTTGAGAAGCCCAGATGGAGAAACGCTTCCATTTACTGCAGTAAAGCTTCCTGGTAGACAACTTGTCAGCTGCTAGCAGAATAGTCTTGACCGGACAGGATAAACCGGGAGTCTTCGCTATCAAGGGAACTGGAGCAGCCAAGCAGTGAGCTTTAATCTGTCCAGGTTTGGATGAGGAACCCCCAAGGGGTGAGAGATGAGATCCGGAATCAGATCTAAGATCCATAGAAGAGCTAGAAGATGAGACCAGAGGAAGGGAAACCATACTTGGCGAGGGCAAAACAGGACAATGAGGATCAGTTAGCTCCCTAGCCTGCGAGCCTTCTGGAGGAATTTTGAAGTAAGAGGTAATGGAGGGTAAGCATAGAGAAGACCGGGAGGCCAAGCATGGACTAGAGCGTCTCTGGGGGACTCCCATGCAGGGGGTTCAAAGCAAAGAAGTCACTGCACTTCGCGTTGGAAGGAGATGCAAAGAGATCGCAGCAAGGCCAACCCCACTCGAGGAAAATCTGCCCCGCTACCGAAGGATTCAGAGACCACTCGTAAGGCATCAAAATAGTCCTGCTCAGTTTGTCCGCCAGTATGTTCAACCATCCCAGAATGTGCGTTGCTACCAGAAACCGGCTGGTGGAAATCACCCATTCCCACAGTCTCATGGCCTCATGACAAAGGGGGTACGATCTGGTCCCTCCCTGCTTATTGATGTACCAGACCACCGATATGTTGCCTGACTGAATTGCAATAGTTCCTAGAGGGAGAAAGGCATGAAGGACCTGCAGCGCCAAAAGGACCACCATCATCTCCAGAACATTGACATGCAACATGGTCTAGCTCGTGGACCACGTGCCTTGGACTGTCCTTCCCGAGCAAAGCCCCCCCACCTATGATGGGAGGCGTCCGTGGTCACCGTGGCTTGGGGAGGGCCACAATAAATGGGTGTCCCTCGGCCAGTTACGAGGAGTTATCCACCAGAGGAGGGACTCCCTACCAGCCCTGCTGATGCATATTGGATGTGTCAATTGTAAATCTAAGCATGACCATTGGACTGTTAATGTCCACTATAGAACCCGCATATGTAGACGAGCACAAGGAAGAAGGGTAATTGTGACTGCCATGGAACCAAGAGCTCGTAGTACCGTCTCTGCTGAAGGGAGGTGTCACTGAGTGACCAAGGACACATGGAGTCGTAAGCTCCGAATTCTCTCTGGGGTTAGAAAAACTTTCATTTGCAAAGCGTCTATCCTTGATCCAATGTACCTAGAACCTGGACTGGGTTCAGAGAAGATTTTGCTGTGTTGACAGTGATTCTCAGATGACCTGACAGCTTCAAAAAGTAGTCTCTGGATTGACAAAGTAGACACTTGGTGGGGGCAACAAAAAGCTAATTGTCCAGATACGGAAAGACCTGTATTTCCTGAAGCCTCAGGTGAGCCGCTACAACTGCCATGACCTTGGTGAACATCCTAGGGGCTGTGATGAGACCGAAGGGTAGGGCTTGAAAATGATAATAACTGGCCCCTAGCCGGAAGTGGAGGAACCTCTGTGGATCTTTATGGTAGTACACATCCTGGAGATCTATCGAGCATATCCAGTCTTTCTCCTGCAGGTAAGGCAGGATGGATTACAACGTGACCATCTGAAACTTCTCTTTGGCAACTGACAGGTTGAGGGTGGAAAGATCTAGAAAAAAGTTATGCCTTACCATAACGTTTCATCGGTGTTGCTAATCTTCTTCCATTCATCACTGATGGGTTCGGTTCCGAGCCCCTCATAACCGTGTCGGCCTAACACCAAGTTCACGTACACCAAAAACTCTTGAGCTAAGCTGCTACCCAAAATACCCTTCTCCCTGTTACCTCAGACAGAGTTTGCATAAGACATACAGAAATGACGCAGAGACCATTTCTGAGCAAAAACCCTGACACACCACAAGGACCCATGAGATTCACAAGGAGCCTTTGCTGGGGGACAGCGGGTGGGATGTGATGAATGGAAGAAGATCAACAACACAGATGGAACGTTATGGTAAGACATAACTTCTTTATCTGATGTTGTTAATCTTCTTTCCATTCATCACTGATGGGACAAAATCCCAAGCTACATGAGAAACCTGGGTGGCCCTTATTAGAAGGGCATTCCTGAGCACCAATGAGCCGAAGGCCGCTCTTCCCCTGGTGACCATATCCAACTTGTAATGTTTAATGGAAGTGTGTGGTCTAGCCCAAATGGCTGCTGTGCAAATGTTGTCCATAGAGGCTCTGGAGCGAAAAGCTACAGAGGTTGCTATAGCTCCAGTTGAATGTGCTTTGATATTGTGAGGTCTAGGCTCGTTTGTGTGTGAATCAGAAAAGGAAATACAATCTCTGAGCCACTTTGATAAAGTGACTTTTGACACAGCATATCCCATCCTTGGACCAGAGAAGGAAATGAAAAGTTGGTCTATCTTACGGATAGATTTAGTCCTGTCTAGGTAAAAACGTAGTTGCCTATACACATCCAAGGAGTGTAGGCAGTATTCTCCTTTATTGGAATAGTTCGGGAAAAATATGGGGAGCTCGATGGATTGGTTCACAGAAAAATCAGAAACCACTTTGGGGAGAAAGGATGGATTAGTACGTAGAGATACTCTGTCTTTACAAAATATCAGGTATGGTCTCTTGATGCATAAAGCCTGTAATTCTGAGATCCGTCTAGGAGAAGTGACAGCTACCAAAAAGAGATTTCCATGAGAGAAATTTGAGATCACATTTTGTGGCAGGCTGAAAAGGGGGTTGAGAGAGAGACTGCAGTACTAGGGAGAGATTCCACGTCTCTAAGGGACGCCTAAACTGGAGGTCTGCTGTGAAACACTCCTTTGAGAAACGTTATGCACAAGTGAATGGAGATAATTGGAATGCCCTGTACTCTATTATGAAAATTGGAAATTGCTGCTAAATGTACTCGTATGGTAGAGGCTGATGCTCCGTTTTCAAAGAACTCAGAAAGGTATTGAAGGATGACAGAGACCGGGGCTGAGAAGGAATCTAGCATTCATTCTTTAGACCAAAGAGAAAATTTTTTCCATTTATCTCTGTAAAGTTTTCTGGTTGATGGTTTATGGGAGGCCAGAATGATATCGAGAACAGGTGAGGAAAGGGCTTCCTGCCTGACAACTAATGAAAGTGGAGAAACCAAGCCGTCAGCTTGAGAGTAGACAGATTCAGGTGAGTCAACCCTTGGGGGGGGGTGAGAAATTAAGTCTGGATGAGTGTCCAGGATCCATGGGGGCTGTAACAGATAAGGCCGGAGGAAGGAGAACCACACTTGACGAGGCCAGAATGGGGCAATGAGGATCACCTTGCATCTCAACCAAGTGGCTTTCTTTAAGAATAGAGGCATCAAGGGAATTGGGGGATAAGCATAGAGGAGACCCGTGGGCCACTCGTGAGTCAGAGCGTCTCTTGGGGACTCCCCCTCTGGAGGAAAGAGGGCAAAGTAGCTGCTGCATTTGTTGTTCGAAGGGGAGGCGAAGAGGTCACAGCAGGGCTGGCCACATCAGCTGAAAATTTCTGTCGTCACTTTGGGATTGAGAGACCACTCGTGTGGAAGGAGAATGCATCTGCTCAACCTGTCCGCAATCACGTTGGAACTCCCTGGGATGTGCATTGCTATAAGGAAGCAGTCGGAAGCTATCACCCAGTGCCAAATTCTCATGGTCTCTCGACATAGGGGGTAGGATTTGGTTCCTCCTTGTTTGTTGATGTACCAGACTACTGAAATATTGTCTGACTGAATTGCAATTGTTCCAGGGTGAAGAAGCAGATGTAATGCCTGCAACGCTAAGAGCGCCACTTTTGACTCTAGAATACTGATAAGCAGGTTGGCCTCTAAGCTGAACCACGTGCCTTGGACTGTCTTTCCCTGTAAATGCCCCCCACCCTATCAGGGAAGCATCCGTGGTCACAGTGGCTTTGGGTTGAGGGGTCTGAAAGGGGCGACACCAAAGTTCTGCGTCTGGCCTCATCCACCAAAGGAGATCTTGATGCAAGAGTTGGTTATGAGCACCTGCAAGTTTAGGGGGTGAAGATTTGTAAACCACTGGGACAATAGGAGCCATTGTAACAGTCTCGTGCAACCCTGCCAGTGGAACTATTGGAATGGCTGCAACCATGGACCCCAGAGCCTGGAGAACTTTCCTTGCTGACACCTTCTTTTGACAGAGTATCACACACACTTTAAATCTTAACCTCTGAAGCCTGTGAGCCGGCAGAGATACCAGGCAGGATCTGGTATCAAAAACTGGCCCTATAAATTCCAGCTGTTGGGTAGGTTCTAAGTTGGATTTCTCCCAGTGTACAGTGATGCCTAGGGACTCTGCTAATGAAAGGGTGTATCAGAGGGCCATAATCAGAAGACGCTTGGTGGCGGCAGAGAGGAGCCAAACGTCTAAATATGGAAACACCTGGAATCTTTGAAGTCTCAGATGAGCTGTCACCACTGCTAAACATTTCGTGAACACTCTGAGGGCCGTCGAAAAAACGAATGGCAGGGCTCCGAACTGGTAATGATTAGCTCCTAGCCAGAAGCGAAGGAGACTCCTGGAGTGTTTGTCCATTTTGATGTGGTAATACGCATCCCGGAGGTCTACTGAGCACATCCAAACATCCTCCCTTAAAAATGGGAGAATGGATTGAATAGTGACCATGCGGAACTTGGTTTGTACAACTGATTTGTTTAAATGGCTGAGATCCAGAATGGGTCTCCAGTCCCCGATCTTTTTTGACACTAAAAAGAATCCGGAGTAAAACCTGGAGCTGCATTGGTCTGGAGGGACTGGCTGGATGACTCTTTTTTTGACACAGCTTTCTTATCTCTGAAGCCGCTTCTTCCCTTTGATTGGGTGGAACATTGGGAAGATTTTTTTGTAGGTTTTGGACAATTTTTTGAAACATCTACTACTGTAACTTTATTATAATTCTATGTTTACTATGTTTAGACGTACCCTGGTTGTCTGTTATACTATGATGATTTACAAACAGATACTGTGTTTACTTATGATATATGTATGAATAGAGTGGGCAGACTATTGTCTCTATGTCAATTACTTTAGATTGTAACAGTGCATTTACAACGCAGATGTTCATTAACGGCTGTTGCTTTATGGCTTTATTGAGGTCCTAAAAAATATATAGATGTATTAGGACATATTGGGATATGAACTAACTTACATCCAAACTATTTAACTCTATCATACACTTATATGTTTTGAATATGCGCTTTACATGATCTTTACAGTGTGTTTAAACTGGGGATATTACAGTTTTAGAATTTTGGGTTACGTGTTTTTTTGGCCTCAATTACCTCTGTTTTGAGAACTATTTATGGGGTTTGCTCATTTTTTTGGATGCCTTCTGCAGACCCAAGATTTAAACTATTTTCAGTCCTAGAAGGACAAAGTTAAATCATATATGCCTATGGGCACTGGTTTAACACACTACTGCCTAGTCAGCATAATGATTTTGTTGGGTTATGAAGGTGTCAGAGATGAAGTCGGTCACCTTTTATTCACCAGTATATGTTCTTATTAAAGAACTTTACTGTGAACTAATATCAGGTGGAACTGTTTATAGCGCTTTTATGTCAACAGCAGTGAGTGGCAGAGACATAGGTTGGCCTTTATCAATTTTTATGGTGGCTAATTCTTTATATTTTGGGTCTCAAAGACATCAATATTTAATGGTGTTTGATATACTTGGAATTTCCTTAGATAAGGGAATCATTGGGACCAACATCCAGTGACTCATAATAGAGGTTTATATAACCGGTTTTAGATCATGTTCTGCTTGCTATTAGAGTTTAATATGGTTGTTCGATTTGTTCTTTTCCATGGCTGAATAGTTATGCATTTTGGGTTAGATATACCTTAATATTTGGACTTATAATTGATGGTGGAATAATATAATTGATTCAACTGCTAACATATATTTAATATAATGGACCTCACTAAGCTATTACAAGGTTTATCAGCTGACAGAGACAATTTAGAGATTTTTGGTTTTAAACCATCTAATTTCACTAATACTGTTGCAGATAAGGATGACCCACAACATCTTTGTGGTCTACTATTTCAAAAGTTGACCAAAAATATGAGGATACTTGGGGCCAATATTTAGCACCTCAAATTATTTAAAGTTTACATAGTCAAGGACATCACACCACAAAGTTTACGAGTTAGGATTCAACCCCTGGTGGGACTGATAGATGACCAACTTTCTCAGGATTGGGCCTTAGCACAACATAAAGCATCCATGTTTTTTGTAGATATCCTAATTGCATATTATGAAAGGATGATCGAGAAATGCATAGGGGAGGTTACTATTAGTTGTGAACAGGCCAAAATATATGAGACAGAAACCTTTTTCAGTGGTTATTTAAGCAACTTGGCTAAAGATCTATCTATATTGGAGGAACAGCTAGTTAAGAAGAAAACCCAAAAATTCCAAAGAGACATTACAGATTATGAAAAGGGGAAACCCTTTGTTACTCAAAAAAGTGTGCGATTTTCAGATTCTGGTTTCAAAACAACCAATCGAAAGAAAAGACCCAGATCAATACTTAGAAAATCAGCACAGATTTATAGTGGCACTTCTGAGGAGGATTCATCCTCTGCCACTGATCTAGACTCCCTTTCTACCCAAGAATCTCCAGTGGCTAAAAGGAAACCTCATGTAGACCTTTTAGGCATAAAAAACGTAGGGGGGAGGCAGGAAACATAGAAGAAAAAAAAACACATTATTCAACAACTGTTGGAGAAGATCGTATCTCAGTGAACAATGTACATAACGTCTCATCATACCAATTGTCTGATGTACAAATTAAACTATTGAATAAGGGTCTCAATTTTGCCCTGACTTTTGTGGTACCTGAACATACACTGGTCAATGAACTTAATGATTTTTGTAGACTACTTAATTTGAAAATATATTTTTCAGATGCACAAAATACTCAAGGATCTACTGGTTTCCATTTTGGAAAATCTAATTTTGAGCCCCCCATGGATAAGCATGTTGCAGTTTTCAGGGAGTGTGTGTTAAAATAACTTCATTTTTCTCAGGAACATCAGTTGGTTAGATACAATTTGTCTAAAGCAGAACAACACGCATTACAGGACCTTAGTAATAATCATGATCTAGTTATTTTGTCGGCAGACAAGGGAGGTGGCATTGTGGTTATGGATTGGAACATGTACCAGGTGGAGGCTGAAAAACAACGGTCTGATCCCCGATTCTATATACACATGGTAGTTGATCCAACTCCAAATTTCAAAAAAGAAACTGATTCCTTCCTAGACCTAGCAACAGAGGAAGGCATAATTAGTCAGAAAATTTGTAGACAACTGAAGGTTTCAGATCCCGTGCCCCAGTATTTATACCTACTACCAAAGATACATAAACATGCCACTAACCCTCCAGGACGATCAATAGTATCTGGTAAGGGATCATTAACTGAACTTTTATCTGCCTTCCTTACAGAAAATTTTCAACCTTTGCTACCTATGGTTAAGGTCTAGGTTGAAGGACACTACAAAATTTCTCAATATCATTCAGGACACACAACTGGAATCAGCTTGGTATCGAAGTACACTAGATGTAACCTCCCTATACACTAGTATACCACACTGGGCAGGTCTACAGGCTATTCAGTTCTGGCTTGACAAATCACAACTATATACTCCTGAGTTCAACACACTCCTTATATGTTTAACTGAACATGTGTTGTCAAAAATGTTTTTTACTTTCATGGGAAATCATACTGGCAGGTTCGTGGCATGGCTATGGGAGCATCTTTGCTCCCAATTATGCCGACCTGTTTATGGGTGTTTTGGAGGAACAACTAATATATGATGACAATCACAATATATTTTTGGACCAGCTTGATATTTGGATACGATATTTGGACGATTGTTGGATGGTGTGGCAGGGGGATCAGCAATATGTGCATGAATTTATACAATACCTTAATGACAACAAGTGGGGTATTCAGTTTACATTGCACACTGAATATCAACAAATAACATTTTTGGATGTCATCATAACCAGACAGGAGGATCATACACTGGAATCACAAGTATACAGAAAATTTCCAGAATACAACACCTTGTTACATGCCTCCAGCTATCATCCTCGCCACATCATCAACAATATTCCTAAGTCTCAATATCTACGTATTAAACGTATTTGTTCCTCCAAACAAACTCTTAAAGCCTGCCAAGATGATTTAACTCATAGGCTACTTACCAGAGGATATCATCGGGATCCTATCATTCGAACATTACATCAGGTTGATCGAATAGACAGGTGCCAATTGTTACAATATAAGGACAGAACTATTCGGACTGAAAATCATGTTTCACAACCAGTTAGGCTAGTCACTACTTTTGGGACCAACACCAACAGATTTAAAAGCATTATAAATAACCATTGGGATATTTAGTTAGCCCAAGACAAATTGTGTGAATTGCTCAACCCCAGATGTCTATTTTCCTATTGTAGAGGTAGAACTATAAACTCTTATTTAACTCATTATAAATATTAAAGTCCACCTATCAGCCAACAAAGAACTCTATTTGGAGATATACTATCAGGATGGGTTTCTACTGGTTATTGTAGTGCTTGCACAAATGTATATCATACTAACAAATTTACTAGCTGTAGCACATCCAAAATTTATGAAATAAGATGTTTTGGAAATTGTAGCAGTGACTGGATTGTTTATTTGGCCACTTGTTTCTGTTCTTCATTTTATGTTGGGCAAACATCCAGACCTTTCAGACATAGAATCCGTGAACATTTAAGTGAAATAAGAAACAAAAGTGCTTCTAATGCCCTTTACAAACATACTCTAACACATAAAACTGCTAAATTTACCTTTACCATAATAGACACAATTCATATGAACAAGTTATGTAAAGCTTCATGGCACAATTTACTAAATCAAAAAGAATCTGCTTGGATTATTAGGTTAGGTGCTTTATTTAAACCAGGTTTGAATGAGTTAAGTTAGTTCTGGTTTGAATTAATTGATGGATTATTTCAATTAAGTGATATATATATATATATATATATATATATATATATATATATATATATAAGCAGCTGTAAAGGTTTGGCCCTAATGAATATTTTTGATGCACTGAAGAAGTCCACAACTTTTTAGCCGAAACCGGTTTGCTTTTATTGTATTCATGGGATTTGCCACATTCAATTTCCAAAATATTTTTTCATCTTTCCCTTGTGCTGGATATTTTTTGGCCTCTAAGCTTGACCACGTGCCTTGGACTATCTTTCCCTGAAAATGCCCCCCACCCTATCAGGGAAGCATCCGTGGTCACAGTGGCTTTGAGTTGAGGGGTCTGAAAGGGGCGACACCAAAGTTCTGCATCTGGCCTCATCCACCAAAGGAGAGCTTGCTTGCAAGAGTTGGTTATAAGCACCTGCAAGTTTAGGGGGTGAAGATTTGTAAACCACTGGGACAATAGGAGCCACTGTCTCATGTGCAACCCTGCCAGAGGAACTATTGGAATGGCTGCAACCATGGACCCCAGAGCCTAGAGAACTTCCTTGCTGACACCTTCTTTTGACAGAGTATCACACACACTTGCAATCTTAACCTCTGAAGTCTGTGAGCCGGCAGAGATACCAGGCAAGATCAGGTATCGAAAACTGCCCCTATAAATTCCTGATGTTGGGTAGGTTCTAAGTTGGATTTCTCCCAGTGTACAGTGATGCCTAGGGACTCCGCTAATGAAAGGGTGTATCGGAGGGCCATAGTCAGAAGACGCTTGGTGGGGGCAGAGGAGCCAATCATCTAAATATGGAAATACCTGGAATCTTTGAAGTCTCAGATGAGCTGTCACTACTGCTAAACATTTCGTGAACACTCTGAGGGCCGTCGAGAAACCAAACGGCAGGGCTCGGAACTGGTAATGATTAGCTCCTAGCCGGAAGCGAAGGAGACTCCTGGAGTGTTTGTCCATTTTGATGTGGTAATACGCATCCCGGAGGTCTATCGAGCACATCCAAACATCCACCCTTAAAAATGGGAGAATGGATTGAATAGTGACCATGCGGAACTTGGTTTGTACAACTGATTTGTTTAAATGGCCGAGATTCAGAATGGGTCTCCAATCCCCGATTTTTTCTGACACTAAAAAGAATCCTGAGTAAAACCTGGATCTGCATTGGTCTGGAGGGACTGGTTGGATGACTCTTTTTTGATACAGCTTTCTTATCTCTGAATCTACTTCTTCCCTTTGATTGGGTGGAACATTGGGAAGATTTTTTTGTAGGTTTTGGGCGGGAGGTTAGAGGGATGTAGTAGCCTCTGGAGATTATTCTCTACACCCATCAATCATTTATAATAGAGCATCAAGCAGTTTGGTGCAGAGAAAGTGAGCGCTGACTGCTTCCAGAGGAAAGCTATCAGGCAACGCTTCAGGAGTGCTGATAAGACTTCCCAGAGAAGGAATCCCTGGAGTCCTGGTTTCAGGGACCCCCTTTGCCCCTAAAGGGGCATCTTCCACCACTGGAACCCTCTCTGCCTCTGGGGGAATCCTCGCCACGTGTTACGGAAAGGACCCTGAGATTTCTTGTGCCAGATTTTCCCACTCCTTTGGTTCCTGGAAAAAGAATGTTGAGGTTTGGAAAAAAGTAGGCCAATGGCAGACAGAGTCTTTCCATCTTGTTTGCACCTGGCCAGCGTGTCCTTCACTTTTGAACCAAATAAGGAAGATGGTTCAATAGAGGCGTTCAAAAAGGAGGACTTGAAGGAGTCCGCGAGGTCACAGATGTGCATCCAGGCATGACGCCTCATGACTATGCCTGCACTTGCAACTCTAGCCGCCCCTTCGGTTCCGTGGGAGAGCAGCCTCATGGACGAATTGGAAATAGATTCAAAGGTGGCAAGTTGAGAGGCAACCTTGTCAGAAAATTGACCCGCGTGGGATCCAGAAAGTTCGGTAATCAGATCTCGTTGGAGCCTCGTGAAGTGTGCCAAGTAGTTCAGGGACCTGACAGCAAAGGTCGCTGAAGCAAAGACTCGCTTCCCCAACCTGTTCACAGCCCGGGAGTCCCTGTTGGATGGGTGGACAGCAGAACATTCTTCCGCTAGATTCTTCTTAGTGGCCGCCACCACCACTATAGTATCAACTGGCAAACCTCTAGACCAGTGTGGATGCTCTTCTGGGGGGGGGGTTTATCAGGTCTACAGGGAATGGCCTCAGTAGAGTCAGGGTTCTGCCAGGCACGCTGCTGCATGACGAGCTGGATTAACTCGTCAGCAGGTGGGGTCACCCAAAAGGTAGAAGGCCGGGAGCGAAAAGCTTGCAGGAACCTGGACTCCTCTGAGGAAGGGTTGGAGGAGTTCCAGCCACCCCTCTGTTTTAATATTTCCAGGATGTCTCCAAAAAAGACATCATCCGAGGGTGACCGTGGGGACCCCTCCCCATCATTGTAGTGTTTGTCTTCTGTCAAAGACTCTTCAGAAGAGTCTATGTGCTTCCTCCTGCATGCCTTCTTCCGAGGAGGTTCTTCAGTGGAATATCTGAGGAAGACTCGGAAGGATGGGTACCTCAAACTGGTGTTTCCTGAGGCTTCTCCTCCCAGTGTCCTGGGGAGGTGGCTCGTGGTAGCTGTAGCTCAGAGGGAGCAGGGTGAAGTTCCAACATCAGAGGAGTGCTTCCCAAAGCAAGCACCCTCTCCACCACCCAAAAAGCAGGCCCGCCCGAAGAGGAGTGGGAGCCCAGAACCAAGAAGGACAACCTCAGAACAGGGGTCACACCCCGCTCCCAGGGATGGAGCCTCAAACAGGATCGGGGCAGGCGTTATCACCGGATCCGAGGACGGAATCGTGCCCTGGATAGTGGACTCCGCCCCAACCATGAGTCTGAGGAAGGGACGGTTCCGTTGGAACCGAAAACCAAAGGTGTGACCTTGAAGCCTTAGTGACAGTCACTGTCGGCACCGAGGAACG
Organism: Protopterus annectens; assembly: GCF_019279795.1. Classification (NCBI taxonomy): domain Eukaryota; kingdom Metazoa; phylum Chordata; order Ceratodontiformes; family Protopteridae; genus Protopterus; species Protopterus annectens. The sequence continues at coordinate 354,574,737 of NC_056733.1, read as the reverse complement.
GGGTTCCACAAAGGACGTCAGAGCAATGGGCTTCAGAACCGACGAGTCTGAAGGAGGAGTATACGTTGGAGCCCTGGGAGAGCCAGACCCAATTCCCAGAGGGGGATGAGTCTTTGGAACATTTGGTATCTCTCTGGCCGTCAACAGCTGATCCAACAGGTGCACCACATCAAGTTCGGATAGACTCCTGGTGGACCTCGTGGACACTCCTAAAGGGAAGTCGGGTCGATCCAAAAAGGGGCTGTACATTTGACCCAGGAACGAATCCAAGGAGGGGGAACATCGGGTCCGTGGTGTCTGAGCTAGTGGCACCGTAATCTCTAATTTGGAGACAGGCAGCAAAGGAATCAGTGGAGTAGTAAAAGGGCTCGAAGAAGCGCTTGGAGTCCATGTCATCGGTTCCATAGAAATGGCAGGGGTCGGAACTGTTTTTGATGTAGTCAAAGGCAAGGTCGGTGCTGTAGCTGCAGTGGAAGGCAAGGTCAGTGCCATAGCTGCAGTGGAAGGCAAGGTCGGTGCCGTAACTGGGAGGATCAATGCCAAAGGTGGTACTGACATTGAGAATCCGGTAATGTCCATGGCTTGAGTCATAGTAGTAATCGGAGCAGAGCTCGGATCAGTAGTAGTCAGAGCCGAAGTAGCAAGTCTATGCTCTAAGGAAGTTTTGTGGGTTTTACGTTTATGTGTCTTACTCCTATCACCAGCCGGCGAAGAGGGATTAGAATGGGGACATTTCCTGTCCTTGACTGGAGGGGTTGAGACCTCTGACACAGAAAGGGCCTCTGAGAAAGGAGAAGCAAGAAGGCCTTTCAAAACCAATTTAGTCTTTCTTTCATTCAGCGTCTGCTGACTGAAACTTTGACAAATCTGACAAGGGGGTCTAACAGAGAGATGAGAAACCCCCAGACAATAAACACAGTCGTCATGAGTGTCTCTGTTTGAGAGTTTACCATTGCCAAGAGGTGCAATGTTTAAACCCCGAAGTCCCTTTTTTGTCAGACATTTCCACAAACACACTAATCACAATTTAACTAGACTATCAAACAAGGAAAACACCTAGGAAGGCAAGAAAAGGAAAGAAGACACCAATGATGGTATCAAGAAATCCAACAAGGGTAAGAAGAGGGCGTACCAACGATGGTGAAAAGAATTACCCAATGGGTAGAGCTAGTTAGGAAAGTTACAATAACTGTAAATGGGTGAATTAGAAGGGAAATAGATTTATAGAGTGACTAAATAATATATATATATATATATATATATATATATATATATATATATATATATCCAAGCATACAGTAAATATCAAGAAAAATATCACTTAGCTTGAGAGCTCAGTGAAATGCTGCTATATGGCTACTCGGCAAACGAGATTTGAGGTAACAGGAAGAAGGGCATTGTGGGTTACAGCTTAGCATGAGTGTTTTTGGTGTACGCGAGCTTGGTATTAGGCCGACACAGTTCCGAGAGGCTCAGAACTGAACCCATCAGTGATGAATGAAAAAAAGATTAACATCAGATTAGGTCTTAGGCTCCCCATCTTTTTTGGCACCAGAACGAATGTGGAATAGATGCCCGATCCAGACTGATCTTGGGGACTGGTTGGACGACTTATTTCTTTAGCAGCCTGTCTACTTCGAGTGCTGCTACCTCCCTTTGCGCGGGTGGTACGTCTGGGAGGTGTTTTGGTGGAAGAGGAGATACCACAAAGGGGATGGAATAGCCTCTGGATATGATCTGAAGCACCCAACAGTCTGTTGATACAGACTCCCATGCTGTTAGGTGCAATGAAAGATGACCAACGACTGCCTCCAGAGCACAGCAGTCAGGCAACCCCTCAGGGCTGCTGCACGGGCCTGTCTGAAAAAGGTTCTTGAGACCCCACGTTCCTCAGACCCCCTCTGTCTCTGGGCCAGAGTCTATCAAAACCCCCTCTGCCTTTGGGGGAAGATGAGTCCTGAGCATCCTAGGAATACTGAGACTTCTGGAACCACATCTTCTTTTGCCCTCGCCAATTCCTGGAAAAGGATCTTTGAGGGTTAAAGAAGCAGATCCTGATAGCAGACAGTGTCTTCCCGTTCTTTGCGACCTGGACCAACGTCTCACAAACAGCCTTCCTGAACAAGGAAGAATCATCAAAAGGGGCATTCGCAAATAATGCCTTAAAGGGCTCCGTGAACTGACACAGCCTGAGCCAAGCTGAGCTAGAACCGGCCACCCTTGCTGCTCCTTCGGTGGCATGTGAAAGGAGGTGCATGGACGTGTTACATACCACTTTTAGAGTGGCCATCTGCACAGAGAATGTGCGCTTATCCTCCGGAGATATGGATGCCAGGGACGACTTGGCTAGCTCTTTGAAAAGGTTGCGCTGCAGTCGGGTAATGTGTGCCAAATAATTCAGTGCCATTATGGAAAAGGTGGCTAAGCATACACCCGCTTCCTAGGCGATCCATCATCCTGGACTCTTGGTTGGGGGGATGGACTATAGAACTTTCTTGTGCTAGTTCTTTCTTGGTGGCGGCTGCTGCCACCATACCATCTACAGGGGACCCTTTGTTCCAACTGAGCCTATCCGAAGGGGGACTCAGGATCTTGTCTGGGCATTTTGGAATTTGCTCCATGGTGTCTGGTTCCTTCCATGCCAGGTGGTGATGAGGTCCACCAATGGATCTGTGGGGGGGGCACCCAAGTAGACGGGCCCATGCCGAAGGCCTCCAGAAACACCAATTTGTCCGAGATAGGCTAGGGAGCAGACCACCCCACCCCTGTTGGCACAGGAGTTGCATGATGTCTCAAAAGGAGACATCATTGTGGGGGTGATCTGGGGGAGCCTTCCCCTTCCTCCAAATCAGTGTCCTTAGGGAGGGACTCTGGGGAGGAGCCCAGGTGCCTCCTTATGCACGTCTGTTTACGAGGAGCCTCTTCGGTGGGACTCTCCGGAGCGGATTTGCAAACTGCCTGTTGTTCCACAAGGGGATCGCCTGGGGCACATCAGACATGGACTGTACCTGAGTGGACAAAAGAGAACCCTTTCCACCACATCGAATTCCAAAGGAGAGAAAGCCTCCTGGGACATGAGTAAGGAAGCAGCTTTCCTTGGATCTGACAGGGGAAATCAGAGCCAAGCCTGCAGGTACCGAGATGCAGAGAAGGAGGGCCATGACCTGACACAGTTGGAGCCAATGGAAACCCCACCTTGGATCCGATGCCCAGATTACAGCTCCGAGAGCTGCTCGGGTCCAAACTAGTCGGATCAGACATGTTCAAGGTAACGGCCGGAGTCGTGGTACAAGGTACCATTGGCCTCTTGAATCTATAAATTCCGATACCAGAGGTCGGTTCGGAGAAGGAGTTATAGGAGTGAAATAGGGAAGTTAGCTCCCTGCTCCAGATGGAAAGGGGCTGGCAAGACTCCCATCTGGATCTGGGTGCGAATGAATCTTTGCATAATTTTGTCCATCTCAGCTTCACTTAAACTTCTCTTGGAGCCCAACGATGAGGCCACTGATGCCGACCTGGAATGTTAGTGCACAGAAGCTCTAGATGAAGGTCTAGGCTCCACTGGCTCCGGTGAAAATCTAGGTGAACTGAGCCAAAAAGCGTTAGGCCTAGAAATAGCTTGCAGTTTTTGAGGAGGACCCGATGGACCTGATCAGTCCGGAGAGCTCTTCCTCGCCTTGTCCCTGTCCTGTTTAGAAAAGTCACCTTCCACAGGCCTCTTGTCAGGAAGATGAGTCCCGGACTGGGAGGAGGATAAAGGGGGAGAAGAGACAGTCACAGCCATGACTGCAGAAGTCGCGGGGACAGCCCCCAACACAGAAAGTAGCCCCTTCATAATAAGTTTGGCCTTGCAGTCTTTCAAGGCCCTAGGGTTAAATCAGTAGACATGTGAGAGGCCCCTAAGCACATAACACACAGAGTGTGGCCATCGGCTGGGGACAGCTTGTAGCCATACTCTGTGCACTTCTTAAAAATAGGTTTAGCCTGCTCAGCCATGCTAGAAAAGAGGAAGAAACGGTCTTTACCCGACCCAACCATGCACACACACAGACTAACTAATGAGGAGGGGGAGAGAAGAAACTACTACACTAACCAACTTTCTCTTTTTTTTTTTTGTTGCTATGAAATGCGACAGACAACGAGGTAGGGGAGGAAAGAAGGGAAAACCTGACCTAAGTCTATTAGAAAATAGACCCACTTACCCACAAAAAATCACTTTACAAACTATCACAACTCCTGGAGCTCCGAAACCACGATGCTAGGCTAAGCCACGGCAAACGAGATCTGAGGAAGGAAGGAGATGAAGGGGTATTATGGGTAAGGGGAGGAGCTTGGATCAGATGCTGGTGAAGCTGCCATCTCAGATCCGATCCGGATCCGAACACCCACAGGTTGAAGAGCAAATTAAGTAAACTACTTCAGATCAAAAGTTAAGTAACAAAAATAGGGCTCTGTGACCCATGCCCATCCATATCAATCACTGGAATGACCTGCCATTGTACTAGTGAGCTCAACTCTTAAAAACATACTGGGTTCAAACTAATCCCATAATGCCCCTTCCCTCAGCAGACCTCTTAAGTAGAAAACAAAGTACAGTTGTGCAAGTAAACTTACTGTAACAGTAAATGTTCTAAGATATCACTGTTAATGTAACCTAAGCTGTTTAGATGCTATCCCTTGCCAACAGCCAGCTTTCAAAGATTTTGGGCACTTTCAAAGTGCTCCAAGTATCTGAAGTGTGAGAAGAACAAATCTCGAGAGCTTTTTAGCCTAAATAAGAGAAGCAAGAATACTGAAATAATATTGTTAGGAAACAAAACCAATAGGAGCAATTACTGCAATGGTGATTTTCAACATATAGCTCATTGTTGCAATAGCCTAAATTACTTTTGTAGTTTACCATAGCTCTGAAACTAAGAAGGGAGGAGGCCAATAAATCAAGACTGCAAGGGCCCCTGGAGAATAGTCCTAGCAAAGCTTGTTTGGCACCTGGAAAAGGAATCCAGCTTGTAGTATTTTGTAAAGCTATGTACAGAGCACTAAGGTGCTGCACCTATCATACTCCTTCAGTCTATGCCTTTCCAGAAAACCACCAAAAAAGCCAAAGCCCTTGTGGAATGGGCCCTTAATCTTGCCTGGAAGTGACTTATTATGGCGAATATAACAAAAGGCAACAGGCATGAAACAACTATCTGGAAAAAGCCTGCTTGGACACTGGTTGTCCTTTCTTCTTACCTTCACAGGAGACAAACTGCTGATCAGTTTTGTTAAAGGTTCAAATTATGTCTAGGTAGTATTTGAACTGCTCATGGATAGCTACAGTGTGAAGAATCTTTTGTCCCTTGTTCTTGGGTTCAGGAAAGTGGACAAGGAGATTAATAGTATGGTTTACAGTAAACTTTAAGTCCAATTTATACATAAAATAAGGATCAGCTCTCAAAGAAATCTTCTCCCTGTGAAAGAGGGGTGGTGCTGACGCACTGTAAATACTTGTAACTTTAATAATCTTCTAGCAGAAGACAAAGCAATTAGCAAAACAGTTTTCCATGTTAAGAACCCCAATTCAGCCTGATGAGCTAGTTCAAATGAGGGAACAGTAAACTTTATAAGCACAAAGTTATGATCCCAAGCTGAAATCAAATGTTTCCTACGTGGATGCATATGCAACATCCTTTTCAATAACTAACTTGAGAATTATTCAAAAGGGGGATCCACGTGTAGACAAGGGGAAAAGGCCCACAGATGAACCCTGAAAGAGGAGTACGAAAGGTCAATGGACAGCAACTCAGACAAATAATCAAGAACCAAAGGCAACTCGCCTAAAGATGATCCAATTTCTTTGACTGGTACCAAACAGTAAAACTTGTATATGAATTTCAAGTATCAGGTCTTATTGCCTCCTTCAGTACTGAAAGCATGTCCTTGGAAAAATGGTGTCTAAAAGGTATCAAAATACTATCATCTAGGCAGTTAACTGAATAGTTTACAGACTAGTGTGTATCAAACTCAGACAAATAATCAAACGATGATCCAATTTCTTTGACTGGTACCAAACAGTAAAACTTGTATATGAATTTCAAGTATCAGGTCTTATTGCCTCCTTCAGTACTGAAAGCATGTCCTTGGAAAAATGGTGTCTAAAAGGTATCAAAATACTATCATCTAGGCAGTTAACTGAATAGTTTACAGACTAGTGTGTATCAAACTTGTGTTAAATGCCCTTAGTCAACTCAAAAAGAAAGGAGAAAGTACAGTTGTGTCCCACTTACCATAAATGTAGCTGTTAAGAATAAATCAATGTTGCAGTACTGATTCTTGAGTCTTCCTGCCATGGAGAAACCCACAACCGGCCCGATTTCCAGAGTCTTTACACCATCCCTATCTGACAAATGTCCGAAGACCGACACCAGGGCATCAGGGTGTAAGAAGGGCATCCATCGGCATCATCTTCAGAGATTCCTCAGCAGTGAACAAGCAGTCTGATGCCTAAGGACAGCACAACCTCCACAGTTGCCCGAAATTAAGTGAGAAGGAGGGAAAACACTGGAGGCAGAGAGAGGATGATGGAGATAAGAGGACTATATACAGGAAAAAAAAAACTCTTCGTCCCCTTGAATCCGGTAAGGTGGAGACAAGTTGTCAGTAAAAGAGAGGCTGGAGGGTGGGAGTCTGTACTGCAATACCGATCTACCCAAACATCTACAATTATGGAAAGTGGGACACAAATGTACTATGTTCTTCAAAGTCAATGTTGCAGTACTGATTCTTGTGAGGACTCCCTAAGCTAAAAGTTGGGTGGTGGGTCATCTGTAAGACTCTAGGAGATAGAATTCTGCAGGATGGCAGTAGTGAAACCTGCTCTAGCTTTAAAGACACTGCATAAGTTACAGTGTTTTGTAAAGGTTTATAATGACTTCCATATGGCTGCTTCTAAAATGGTCTGGGTAGGGACTCCTTTTGAGAGAAGTTGTGGTAGCTGCCCCATGCCTGGTGGAATGGGCTTTACTATATCCAGATAAATGTTTTCCATGAAGCGAATAACAGAATTTAACATAGTTAGCTATCCATTTTGAGTGGTTAGTGTGGAGGCAAGCTTGCCTTGTTTTCCCTCTGTGAAAGCCACCAGTAATTGCTCTGCTTTAGTAGAAGCTTTAGTCCAGTCTAGATAGTGCTTGATCTGCCGTGCACATCAAGTGAGAGGAGGACTTACTCTGCCCTGTTTTGAGGACTTCAGAAGAAGACTAGTAAGTGGACAGTTTGATTTAAAGTAAGTTCCAAAACCACCTTAGGCATAACAGATTGGTTTGTTCTGAGGATGAACTCATCCCCGTGGAAGACAGTGAAAGGTTCTTCACAAATGAGGGAATGCAGTTCAGAAAACTTCCTAACTGATGTGACTGCTATAAGAAAAGTGATCTTTCAGGTGACGGCTGCGGCAGCAGGTTCAAAAGGAAGGCAAGGTTAGTTTTTCTCACAACTAGTTTCGATCTCATGCTGCAATAGGGCTCCTTCTTGGTGGTCTCAAGTGAATCATCCCCTTTAGAAAAAGTTTCATGTTGTTGTGTGACAAGATAGGCGAGTTAGTGTGCAGGTCAACTGATATGGCAGGTGCATGCACTTTAATGCTAAAATAGGTAAGCCATTTTTTAAGAGAGGCCTGATGGGTTCTGCAAGGCTGAATTAATGTCTGCCTGAAAACGGTTAGTGTTTTTGCTGTGACACCAGGTGAATAATCTTTTACATTCTGCCAGGTATAATTTCCAGGTATTGGTTCCTTACTTCCCTTAGACTGGAAAGCACGTCCTTAAATGGATGCATTCCTTGGTGTCAAAACCCAATCTTCCAAGCTGTTATCCTGAAAATGGCTACATGGGAGTGAAAGACAGAGCCTTTGACTTGACTGAGGAAATCTACTTCCTGCAATTGGGTGTGAAATCTCTCCTCACAGTGTCAGCAGGAGGCAGAAAGTACAGTTGTGTACACTTACCAGAAATGTAGATGTTCGAGTGTATTCACTGTTGCAGTCATCGCACTTGGGATATCTGCCTGTAGGTAGCCCTCATCGGCCCGAATACCAGAGTCTTGGGATTTCTGCGTCAGATGTTGTCACCTCTTCCATGACGTCAGGTCATCAGGGGTACAAAACATGCAGCCGATGCCATTACATCAGTTTTTCTTGCCCCAGATGTCAGCAGCCCCCAAAATAGGAAGCAATTACATGGTGTGGAACACCTCCAGTAAAAAAAGTAAATACCATAGCCATAAGATATGACCCAAAAGAGGAGAGGGAGAAAGTCTAGAAAAGTCAGGGCTGGAGGGAGGGTAACCAGGACTGTAACAGTGCATACACTCGAACATCTACATTTATGGTAAGTGTACACAACTGTACTATGTTCTTCGTGGTTCACTGTTGCAGTCATCACACTTGGGTTGATTCCCAAATCTGAGTAAGGGTGGAGGCAGTCAAGAAGTATTAGGGCTGGCTAGCAGCCCTTGTAAGACTGTTGTGGTAAATCCAGCTCTGGGTTTAGAAAAGACAGGTAAGTGGTAAAGCTTGGGGAAGGTGTGTACAGAAAGTACAGTTGTGTACACCTACCATAAATGTAGATGTTCGAGTGTCTTCACTGTTGCAGTCATAACTGTAGGGTGCTCCTGCCGGCAGGCAGCCCGAGGTCGGCCAGAATCCCAAAGTCTGGGTCCGGCGCCGGCTGTATAAGCTAGTATCCTGACGTCAGGACGCCTTGGTACATAGCCCTCAGCCGACGCCATCTTCTCCAGCCTTTCTTGCCCTAGATGTCAGAAGTCCCCAACAAATCAAAAATGAATCCAACAAGGAAACACAAACACACCACAAATATGAGAGAAAGAGGGGATAGGAAGGAGGGAAACCCCGACTGCAACAGTGAAGACACTCGAACATCTACATTTATGGTAGGTGTACACAACTGTACTATGTTCTTCGTGTTTCACTGTTGCAGTCATAACTGTAGGGTGGAATCCCAAAGCAGTGTAGAGAGGGAGGAGGCTTTAGATAGAAGAAGGGGAGGCAAGAATACCCTGCAAGACATCAGAGGCAAAGCCTGCCCTAGACTTAGAAAACAAGGGGAGATTGTAGTGCTTGGAAAAAGTATGCACAGAACCCCAAGTGGCAGCTTCCAAGATATCCTTGGTAGGGACTCCTCTGAGGAAAGCAGTAGAAGTAGCAGCTGCTCTAGTAGAATGACTTCTAATGGTCCCTGGAAACTGTTTCCCATGATGAGTGTAACAAAATCTGATTCCATAAGCAATCCATTTGGAAATAGTTTGTTTAGAAATAGGTTTTCCAAGAGAACTGGAAGCAAAGGAAACAAACAATTGGTTAGACTTTCTGAAATCTTTAGTCTTGTCCAAGTAAAATCGTAACTGTCTGTGCACATCCAATGAATGCAAAATCCTTTCCCCTTTATTTTGAGGATTTGGAAAGAAAGTAGGAAGGTGAATTGTCTGATTCAAAGCCACTTTCAAATCACCTTAGGCATGAAAGTAGGATTGGTCCTCAAGGATACTCTGTCCTGATGGAAAATAAGGTATGGTTCCACAGCCATGAGAGCTTGCAACTCTGAGACCCTTCTGGCAGAGGTCAATGCTAACAAAAGAACAGTCTTCCAGGATATAAATTTAATATCTGAAGATGCAGCAGGCTCAAAAGGAGGCAAAGTAAGTTTTTCTAAAACATAATTAAGATCCCAGGCAGGGACAGGAGGGGTCCTTGGAGGCCGCAAATTTTTAGCCCCTCTCAAGAACTGCTTCACCAAAGGATGTGAAAAAACAGGAGGATCAGAACTGAAATGCGCAGAGATAGCAGAAGCATGAATCTTAATGGAAGAGAAGGATAGTCCTTTAGATAAAAGTTCCGAAAGGTAAAGCAAAATAGAGGACAGATCAGGAGCCTGAGGATCAGAGCCTCGGTCCTGCATCCAAATAGAAAACCTCTTCCATTTAGAGGCATAAGATTTCCTAGTGCTAGGCAGTCTAGCTTCCAGAAGAACATCCAAAACTTGTTTGGGAAGACTAGAGGAAATCAAATTCCTTTGAAGAGCCAAGCTGCCAAGCAAAGGGTCTTGAGATTGGAATGTAGTAACTGACCCTGATGCTGGGACAGAAGCGAAGGGTTCAGTGGAAGAATCCAAGGAGGCCCCGAGAACAGGAGCTTTAAAGTTGGATACCAAAACTGTCGAGGCCAATTTGGAGCAATCAAGATGAGGAACTTGGGCTTGTCCTGCTTTATCTTCAGTAGTACCCGAGGTAGTAGAGGAAGAGGAGGGAAGGCATATGCTGACAGGCTTCTCCAGCTGAAGGACAGGGCATCCACTCTCCATGCTGTTTTGTGGAAGGACCTGGTGCAAAAGCGAGGCAGCTGATGATTGAGATGGGATGCAAACAGATCTATCTGGGGACATCCCCAAACTGCAGTAATCCTGTTGAACAAGTTGGTGTCTAGCATCCATTCGTGAGGATCTGAAATGTTTCTGCTCAGGCTGTCTGCTAAGAGATTCTGTTTCCCTGGAATGAATTGAGCCTGGAGATGCAGATTCAAATTTAGAGCTGTGTCCCATAAACCCATAGCTAGTCTGCAAAGGGGGTATGAATGAGAACCCCCCTGCTTGTTGATGTACCACATGACCGTGGTATTGTCTGTGCGAATTAGCAGAGGCCCTGGTTGTAAAAGGTTTTTGAAGGCTAAAAGGGCATTTTGAACTGCCAACATTTCCTTCAGATTGATGTGCCAGTGAAGATGGTCCTTTGTCCAGGTTCCCTGCTGGCAATTGTCTAGAAAGTGTGCTCCCCAAGCATAATCCGAGGTGTCCGTGGTTAGGATTTGAGTAGGCTGAGGGAGACGAAAAGGTTTTCCTTCGTTTAACGTGCATGCCCTGGACCACCAGAGGAACTCCTTCTGGAGGCAGGGGATCAGAGGAATCAGAATATCCAGATCGTGGTAGTGCTGTGACCATACACTTTTCAGATACCATTGAAGCTTTCTCATGTGAAGCCTTGCGTTTGGAATCAACAGAATGCAGGAAGCCATGTAGCCCAGAGCCTGCAGGAATTTCCTTGCAGTGAGCTGAGATAGAGTTGCCAAGGTGTTGAAAGTAGAAGCCAGCTGAGTTTGTTTTTCAGGAGTGAGGTAGGCCCTTTGTAAGGTTGTATTTAAGAGGGCTCCCAAGAATACCATTTGTTGAGAAGGGATCAAATGTGACTTTTTTATGTTCACGGAGAAGCCCAGTAGTAGGAGAAGACGTTGAACAAAGTCCAGATGTTGAAGCAGAAGATCTTTGCTGTCTGCCTGAATAAGGCAGTCGTCCAAATAGGGGTAAATCTGGATCCCCTGAAGTCTGCAGTAAGCCACTACTGGTGCCAGACACTTGGTGAAGACTCTGGGCGCAGTAGATAAACCAAAGGGCAGAACAGAGACTTGAAAGTGCCTCGAACCTGCCTTGAACCTGAGGAATTTCCTGCGTTCTTGTCTGATAGGGATATGCAAGTAGGCTTCCTTTAAGTCCAATGTCACCATTCAGGCGTCCTGAGAGAGCATTGGAATTAGCTGTTGCAGAGTAAGCACCTTGAACTTTGGAATTTCCAAAAAGGTGTTTAACACAGAAAGGTCCAGAATAGGTCTCCATGAGTTTTGTTTTCTGGGAACCAGAAACAGCCTTGAATAAAACCCTTTCCCATTTCCGAGAGTGGAACAGGCTCTATGGCTCTCATGGCCAGAAGAGCATCCACTTGAGTTAAGGCCTCTGACCACTGAAGTTTTGGCAGATCTGGCCAGCCGTGAGTCCTTGGCAAAGTGTGAAAGTGGAACTTGTAACCTTTTAAAATCACGTCCAATACCCATCTGTCCTGGGTAATATGAGTCCAATTTCTGTAAAAGAGACAGTTTTCCTCCGAGAGGCGTCCAGGTAAAGGGGTCCTGAAGCCCAACCGAGAGAGTCATTGAGTTTGCTTTCTTTGAGATTGGGATCTGTCTTCTCCCCTCCTAGGTGAAGAAGCAGTCCATTGTCTAGATCTGTAAGAGGTCTGGCCTTGACCACGACCTCTGGAGCGTCTATATCTTCCCCTTTGAGGCCTGTCAGATGTGGGAAAGGACCAATTTTAGAGGGCCAATTCCTGGAAAATCTAGGAGGCTGAACCTGCAAGAAATCTTTTACAGTCTGCATGGACTTTGCCTTTTCTCCCATCTTTTTAATAACTTCCTCAGCCTTAGAACCAAAAAGAACATCCTGTTGAACAGGGGCATCTAATAACTTAGCCTTAACCTGTTCAGGTAAACTTTGTTCACGAAGCCAGGCATGTCTCCTAATCACAGTACCAGAGGCAGCAGCCCTGCAGGAAGCATCCAAAGCATCAAAACCACAATGTAAGCAATGCTTGTTAACCTGTTCAGTAGCATGCAAAACATCCTGAAGTTCCTTATCCTCTGCACAAGCAGGAAGGGAAGCAAGCTTTTGCTTTAAAACAGACAAAAGAAATTGCTGATATTTAAACATATGAAACTGGCAATTTAAAGCCCTTACAGACAGGGTAGCAGAAGTATATACCTTTGTTCCCCACCTGTCTAAAGCACGAGAATCCTTCTCAGAGGGAATAGGATTTGTAGAAGTAGCAACCTTAGCAGCCTTAGAGCCCTGAGAAATAGTTTCAGGATCTGCAGAAGGGTTTTTAAATAAAAATAAATGAAGAGTCAGGAACCCTATAAAATCTATCAGGCTTTGAAGGAGCAGGAGGCATGGAATCAGGATTTAAATTAGCCTCAGAAAAAGCATCATCTACAATGTCCAAGACAGGAGGAATAGCTAAAGGCCTATGCTGAGGAAGAAGAAGAAATTCTCTAAGCCTCTTTTTGGAAGCAGAATATTCCTGTCCTTCCCAATGAAAATGTTCCCTCATCTCATGCAAGGTTTCCCCAAAAGAAAAATCCTCAGGCGGAGAGGCCGAGGGCAAAGAATCCTCAGCATCCGAATCCTCATAAGGGGGAAAGGAATAGTCCTGATGAGAGGAAGAAACAGAAGATACAGAAGCCTGGTCAGAGGAATCCAGAGTAACATCCTGTCGAGGCCTTTTTTCAGGAGGGAGGTGAGAACCCCTAATCATTGTAAGCAAATCTTCAGCCATCCTCAATAATTGTTTTTGTGTCTTGGGAGTGGATTCAGAAGCAGCTTGAGCTGGAACTTTAGACTTAATAGGAGTCTTTGTCTTTGCCTTTGCCTTTGAAATAGTGATGTGAGTAGGCCTGAAAACCCCCTCAGAAGCCGGTACCTGCACAGCGGCTCCGGACCCATCTGAAGGAGCGACGTCCGAAGGTCCTGCAGCAGTTAAAATAGCGGGCCTCGATGGCTCCCCATGGGAGTCCGTATCGGCCATCGGTTCAGAAGTGGCGGACGACAGGGGCTGCAAAAGCGCCTCACTGATGACAGCCGAACCGGACGCTGGCTCCAGCTGCAACGAGTCCTGTTTGGACCTCGGAGGCCTGTCTTTGTCTTTGCGCTTCTTTTGAACTCCGGTAGTGTCCGACGACATTCTATAATTGAAGCGTCTGCCAAAATAATTTAAAGCCCAATCGCACCTGCGCTTGATAGTACGAGAGTTGAACCTGGCACAGAACCGACAACAAGAAACGTCGTGGTCAGGGCCTAAGCAAGGTAGACAGTAAGAGTGGAAATCTTTATGAGGTATTTGTTTCCCACACGCTATACAATTATTAACTTTTTCTGACATCGGAGGAACAAGAAAAGATTCCCCAACGGGGTACTTAGCTTTGAGAAGAGAAGTAACAACTTCGGACCGACAACAACCAAATACGCTGTTCGAAAATCGCCAACCAACGTTTTGCGAGCTGCTTTCCACCGCACGGCAAGAAAGACTGGAGAAGATGGCGTCGGCTGAGGGCTATGTACCAAGGCGTCCTGACGTCAGGATACTAGCTTATACAGCCGACGCCGGACCCAGACTTTGGGATTCTGGCCGACCTCGGGCTGCCTGCCGGCAGGAGCACCCTACAGTTATGACTGCAACAGTGAAACACGAAGAACATCTCCAGATTGCAGCTTCCAGGATGTCCCTGGTAGGGACTCCCCTGAGAAATGCTGCAGAAGTTGAGGTAGCCCTAGTGGAATGAGTTCTGATCCCCTGTGGGGTAGGTTTACCATGGTGTTTGTAGCAGAAATGGATGCAGTGTGCTATCCATTTGGAAATGGATTGCTTTGAAATGGCCTTGCCCTCTGCCCCTGTAGCAAATCTGACTAGCAGCTGGTCTGATTTTCTGAAAGGTTTAGTCCTGTCAAGATAGGACCTGAGCTGTCTGCAGGATCCTCTCCCCTTTATTCTGAGGATTAGGGAAAAAGGTTGGTAAATGGATGGATTGGTTTAAAGCCACACTGGATACCACCTTGTGCATAAATGATGGGTTAGTCCTGAAGGAGACCCTGTCAACATGAAAAATAATGAAGGGTTCCACAGTCATTAGTGCCTGTAAGCTCAGACACTCTTCTTGCTGAAGTGATGGCTAGAAGTAAGACTGTTTTCCAAGAGAGGAATTTTAACTCTGCTGTAGCAGCAGGTTCAAAAGGAGGAAGTGTGAGCTTCTCTAGTACAAAGTTAAGGTCTCAGGCAGAAGTGGGAGCTCTCCTCGGGGGTCAAATTGTTAGCTCCTGTCAGGAACTCTTTGATCAGAGGGTGAGAAAAGAGAGGTGGCTCAGTATTGTAATGAGCCGAGATGGCTGAGGCATGAATCTTAATTGATGAGAAGGATAGGCCTTTGTGAAGCAGGTCTGCTAGGTAATCTAGGATTTGAGGTAAGGAAGGCACAGCTGTGTCCTTTCCTAGAAACCGACTCCAAGAACAGTATCTTTTCCACTTTTCTGAATAGGATTTCCTAGTACTAAGCCTTCTGGCCTCAAGGATGACATCCAGCACCTGTTTGCTGAGGGCTGTTGGTGGTGTGTTCAGGGAATAAGGCAGGCTGCAAGGTTCAGTGTTTGCAGCTGAGGATGCAAATTCTGTCTCTCCTGCTGGGATAGCAGGGAGGGGTTCTGTGTAGGTGCTAGGGTGGCAATGCTGTCAGACTGCGTAGGAGAGTGTACCAGTGCTGGCGTGGCCAGTCTGGTGCAATAAGGATTGTCCTTGGTCTGTCCTGCTTGATTTTGAGTAGTACTTTTGAGAGGAGGGGCAGAGGGGGAAAGGCATAAATTGAGAGGTTTTCCCATGTAAAGGATAGGGCATCCACTCGTCATGCTTGGCTGTGGGGATTTCTGGTGCAAAATTTGCCCAATTGATGGTTTTGGGGGGAGGCAAACAGGCCCACCTCTGGTGTCCCCCACCTGTTGATTAGAAGTTTGAATGAGTTGGGTTCCAGTTTCCACACGTGTGGGTCCAGTAGATTTCTGCTTAAGTCGTCTGCCAGTGAATTTTGCTTGCCTGGCAGGAATTGAGCTTGCAGGTGCACTTGGTTACTCAAGGCTGTGTTCCACAGGACCATGGCTAACCTGCAGAGTGGGTAGGAATGAGTTCCCCTCTGCTTGTTTATGTACCACATAACTGTGGTGTTGTCTTGTCTTTATCAAGAGCTGCCCTGGAAGGATAAGGTATTTGAAGGCTGCCACAGCATTCTGTACAGCTAACATTTCTTTTTGATTGATATTCAGGTGAATTTGTCCTGGGCTCCATTTGCCTTGAATGCATTTACCTGCCATGTGAGCCCCCCATGCATAGTCTGATGAGTCTGTTGCCAGGGTTTGGGCGGTGAGGGGTTGAGTAAAAGGAAGTCCCTTGTTGTGGTTGCAAGCCTCTGCCCACCAAAGGAATTCTGCCCTTAGACAAGGAATGATAGGAATCAGTGTTTCCAAGTCCTGAAAATGTTGACACCAGAGACTTTTTAAGTACCACTTAAGTTTCCTCACATGCAGTCTTGCATATGGAATTAGTAGAATGCATAAGACCATGAACCCTAGGACTTGCAGTATTTTTCTTGTAGATAGCTGGGTTTTGGTGGCCACAAGTTTGAAGAAGCTTGTCAAATGAACCTGCTTTTCTGGAGTGAGGAATGCCATCTGGGAAGTTGTGTTCAAGCTTGCTCCCAGGAATACAATCTTTTGGCTGGGCATCAGATGTGATTTCTTTTCATTGCTGGTGTACCCCAGACAGTCCTGACTGTCCGCCTGAATCAGGCAATCGTCCAAGTATGGGTAAATTTGAAAATTTCTCTGCAGTATGCAATGGCTTGAGCCAAGCACTTTGTGAATACCCTGGGCGCAGTAGACAAGCCAAAGGGAAGTGCAGAGAACTGATAATACATACAGCCTGCCCTGAAACGTAGATATTTCCTGCAAGATTCCCTTATGGGGATGTGCAGTTAAGCTTCTTTTAAGTACAGGATGACTAGCCAGGAGTCCTTGGCAAGCATAGGAAGCAGCTGCTGTAGTGTAAGCATTTTGAATTTTTGGACCACGAGGAAGGTGTTGAGAATGGACAGATCCAGGATAGGGTGCCATAAGCTCTCTTTTCTGGGCACCAGGAACAGTAGTAGAAACCGTGTCCCCTTTGTTCTATTGGAACAATTTGAATAGCCCTGATACTGAGAAGAGAAAGTATTTGCTTTTGAGCCTCTGGTCTGGCAACCCACTTGGGGTTGGCAGTGAGTGGAAGTAGAATCTGTATCCCTGGGATACAATGTTTGACCCATCGGTCCTGGGTAATGGCCATCCAGTTTTTTGCATGCAGGGAGAGTTTCCCTCCTAGGGGTGCAAGTACTTGGGCATGGCTAGGAAGGATGATAGACAAGTCATTGTGAACTTTTTTCCACTTTCTGTTTTTGAGGTGGGAGCACTCCATTGCTTAGATCTCTGCATACCCTGAGACTGTAGTCTTCATGGTCTGTTGCCCCTGGGTTTGGACTGAGAAGGCCTGGGAGGGACTGGAAAGGACCAGTTTTTTGAAGGCCAATGCCTACTGAATCTAGGTGGCTGCACCTCTAAGAAATATTTAACAGTTTGCATAGATTTAGCTTTTTTCTCCATCTTTTTAAGAACTTCTTCTGCTTTTGTGCCAAACAAACGTTCCTGGTGTAATGGAGCATCTAGTAATTTTGCTTTGACATGGTCTGGCAAGATTTGCTCCTTCAGCCAAGCATGCCTTCTCAGTACAGACCCAGTGACAGCAGCCCTGCAAGATGCTTCTAAGGCATCAAAACCACACTGCAAAGTATGTTTACCAACTTGGTTTGCAGAATGCATTAACTCTTGTAAATCTTTATTTTCTGTACAGTCTGGAAGCACCAACATTTTCTGTTTAATTAGTTCCATAATATGCTGCTGGTACTTCAACATGTGAAACTGGCAATTTAAAGCCCTTACGGCAAGAGCTGCAGAGGTTTATACCTTCTTACCCCATCTGTCTAAAGTTCTAGAATCCCTGTCTGAAGGGGTAGGGTTTTTGGCTGTAGTAGCCTTAATTCCTTTAGGTTCCTGTGAAATTGTAGAATTTATCAGGATTACCTCAGTGTCACTGCTCAACAGAGGCACAACAAAATAATGGGTATAGTTCCCAAATTGTCCCTGGATCTGCAGTGGGATTCTTAAAGAGAAATTTGTGCGAGTCAGGTACGCTGTAGTACCAGTCAGGCTTTCTAGGAGCTAGTGGTAAAGTATCAGGAGTAAGACCGGATTCCATAAAGACATCATCTACAATATCTAGGACAGGGGGTATAGCTAGAGGCCTGTGCTGAGGCATGTCTAAAAATTCTCTGAGTCTCTTTTTGGAGTGTGGGTAGTCCTGGCATTCCCAGAAGAAATGCTCTCTTAAGGTATGCATGGTTTCACCAAAAGAAAAGTCCTCTGGAGGGGAAGCAGAGGGAATGGAATCCTCTGCATCAGAATCCTCATAAGTAGATAAGGGAATGTCCTGGTAATCAGAGGGATCACAGTCATCGGACTCATGGTCTGTAGAATCAGAAGGAAAATCAATCCTTGTCTTTTAGAGGGAGAAGGCTGGCTTCCCCTAATTAAAGTTATAAGATCTTCAGCCATTCTAAGCATTTGTTTCTGTGGCATGGGAGCTTGAGCATGCGTTTTGGTCATTGGTTTTCTTGGCGTAGTGTGAACTCTGGGCCTGAGAGACTCGGTAGTTTTAGTCAGAAATTAAGTAGTATGAACATCGGAAGGTTGGAATATACCCTCAGAAGCCGGTACCTGCACAGCGGCTCTGCACCCATCCAAGGTAGAGACATCCACAGGTTCCATAGCTGAAGCATCTCACGGCATACTGGACTCCGAATGGGTCTCAGCAGATGCCTGTGAATCTGTAGAAGCAGGTATCAGGGGCTGCGAAAGTGCCTCACTGAGTATTGGCAGATTGGCGACTAGCTTAACAGAAGCGTTGTCGGCAATTTTGGACCTATGCAGTCTGTTTCTGTCTTCATCTTTATGTTTTTTCGGAAGATCGGTAGTCGGATGGCTTATCGAAGCCACTTCAGAATACGGAGAATGAGAGGAAAATAATTTAGTGACAAAGATAGCCCGATGATGAATAGCTCGAGTGTTAAACAAGGCACAGAACCTACAGCGAGGAACATCGTGGTCGGGGCCTAAACAGGTGACGCAGTAAAAATGAAAATCTCTGTGAGGTATTTGCTTTCCACAGGCAAGACAATTGTTAACTTTTTCTGACATTGGTTAGAGCAAGAAAAAGGGATCCCCAATGGGGTACTTAGCTTTATAAGACTTCAGGTTTGAAACTAGAACAACGAAAATTTCAGGTACCAGCTGACGGGCACTTGCGAACTGCTTCGGGCTCCCGCGCGGAAAGAAAAGCTGATGTAATGGCATTGGCTGCATGTTTTATACCCTGATGACCTGACATCATGGAAGAGGCAACAGCATCCAAAGCAGAAATCCCAAGACTCTGGTATTCAGGCCGATGAGGGCTACCTGCAAGCAGATACCCAAGTGTGATGACTGCAACAGTGAAACGCGAAGAACAGTCAGTGTTGTTTCATCCAGGAGGAGGCCACTAGGGTCTGCCCTCCCAGATTTTTGTCAGTATCCATGGGATCAGGGATAAGGGCAGGATTGCATACAGGTACCAGTGTGTCCATGTGAAGGCGAATGCATCTATTTTCTAATCTCCTGTCTGCTGTGTAGAGCTCTAGTAGTTGCTTGCTGTGGTGAGAGGTGAAAAGGTCTACTGAGGGGCTCCTCCACTGTATGGTTAGGTCCAGGAAAACCCCTCCAGCAGCCATTTGCAGGAATCTAAAAGGTCCCTTCTTAGGAAATCTACCAGGGTATTGTTCTGACCATAAATATAATAAGCAATGAGGGTTACCCCATTTATTGAGCCAGCATCCAGTTTTTCCTGAAAAGGTTGCACAAAGGATAAGACAAAGTTCTCCCTTGCCTGTTTATGTAACACATTACTGTGATGTTGTCTGCCCAGATTTGCAAGATCCCTGGGTTTACGTTCTGTTGAAAAGCTTTTATGTCCAGGTAGACTTCTAGTAGATCCTTCTGATTTGCATGTAACTTTTTCCGCTGTAGGGAACAAATATCCTGCACTTTCAAGAATCGTAAGTGGGCCTCCCAAGCTGTCTCAGCTGTCTGTAATGATGGTCTTGTCTGCTTCTGGTAAAGTGAAATTCGCCTCTGAGTTCCTCTGTATGGTGTTCTTCCACCATAGGACTTCCTTTCTCAGGCATGAAAGGAGAGGCAGTAGGGTATCTAAGGGTTGGAAATACTGTTCCCAAGCACTTTTCAAGAACCACTGGAGCTTCCTCATGTGTAACTTCGCAAGTGGAGTCATGAGAAAGCAGGATGCCATATATCCCAGTATCCTCAGATAGTCTGTCAAGAAATCAGTCTTGTCTTGGGAAAGGAAGGCTTTCTGTTGAAACAAATCTATGCAGCCTCCCAGAAAGAGGATCACTGTTTGAGGAAGAGTTTTGAGGAAGCGTTTGAGATTTCTGAAGATTAAAGGTGACGCCTATCTTCTGAAAGCAGTCTACAATGATCTGCAAGGCATCCAAGGTCTCTGATGTGGAGCTTTCCTGAAAGAGACAGTTGTCAAATTAGGGGTAAATATGTACCCCTAAAGTTCTGCTATGTGCTATCAGAGGAGTAAGACACTGCGAAAACTCTGGAAGCAGAAGACAACCCAAATGGTAAAGCACAGAACTGGAAGTGGGAACCTGTTGTTACAAACAGTAGGTACTTTCTGTGACGGTCTGCTACAGAGACATGGAGGTAAGCATCTTTTAGGTCTAGAGTGACCGTAGTGGTATCTTGGAAGATCATGGGTGGTAGTTTCTGCAATGTAAGCACTGTGAATTCTGGGATGCTGAGGAACTTGTTTAGCTTTGAGAGGTCCAACATGGGCCTCGAAGTGCCGTCTTTTCTTGGAACCAGAAATAACCTTGGGCAGAAGCCTTTTCCTTCTTGTCCTGGAGGGACAGGCTGGATAGATCCTTGGTGAAGTAATTCCCTGAGGATAGGTAGTAAGAGGCTTTCTTGTCCTTTTGGTGGTTTTGGAATGCCCAAGAAGGGTGGTATTTCTCTGACCCTGATATAATACCACTTCTCATGATGCTGAGGCCCCACTGGTCCCTGGTGATGGTTTTCCACTGGTTTAAGAATGAGGAGAGTTTTCCTGCCACAGACTAGGAGGGGAGGGTGAGAAGGGGGTAAGGGAGGCTGGAGTAGAACATAGTCACAGATGTTCTCTGTCCTGGGTGTGCTCTTGAGCTCCATGCTCTGTGTAATTGTTCTGGTTGCCATCTCCTGGACTGTCTTTTTTTTTTTTTTTTTTGCAAAAGTCATAGTTTACAATGTAATTCCTACTGTACCTTGGGGTCAGAGACAGGTAAAATTCTTTCAGTCTTAATTTGTTTTTCTTTTTTATCCAGTTTCCAAAAAAACTTGTTCAGATGGAGGACCAAAAAGAAATTCCTTGTCTGACAGGCACTGGGTCCTAAGCCATGCATGACTGCAGATGACAGAAACTGTGTCAGCTGCACTGCAAGAAGCATCTAAGGCATCACAACCACATTTTAGGAGACTTGTAAAGCTTCCCTGGCTACCTCCTGGACTTACTTAGATAAGGTTCTGTCCATAATACAGTCTCCCTTAGCTACATTTTTGACTTGAAGAGATTCAAGGTACTTTAGCATATGGAACTGACAATCCATTGCTCTCATTGCCCAGGCAACAGAGGTACATGCTTTCTTCACAAATTTGTCTAATAATCTACTTTTTCTCTCATTAGGTAAGGGATGTATTTTTGGTCCCTTAGTACATCTTTTCTGGATTTAGTGGAGCCCACAGTAGGGTCAGCTTTTGGCTTTTTGCAGAGGTTCTTGTGAGATTCAAGCACTCTGTAAAACTAGTCTGGCTTCCTAGGAGCTTGGGGTAGAGAATCAGAGTACAAAGCAATGTCTTCAAAGACATTGTCCAATACAAAGTGTACAAGAGGAATAGCCAGTGGTCTGGGTGAAGACAAGCTTAGAAATTCACTGTAGCGGGTCTGAGCCTGTAAAAACTGCTCATTTCCCAACTGAAAGCCTCCTTCATTCTATGCAGGATATGCCCAAAGGAAAGGTCCTCAAGAGAAGTCAGACGAGAGGGTGTCATCTGAATTGCAGTGTGGGTAAGTTTGTGCTTGCACATGTCCAGAGTAAGAAGCTTCATCCTATTCCTCAGAACTAGAAGAATTGGCATCTTCCTGAAAAGCTATTTCCTTGCTTCTATTAGATGAGGGGGCCTCAAACGTGAAAGCATGAGAGGGCTCCCTAGATTTTATGAAGGCCATAAACTCCTGTGCTATTTTAATGAGGTCTTGGTCTTTGGTCTAAGAAGAATTGGATGGAGGCAGTGGAGAAGGAAAAGACCTGGTTTGCTTTGGTTTGGGTATCCATTTTAAAGGTGTGACCTGAGGATGCGGTTATCTGACCTCAACTTCAGTTGTAGTTTCGGTAGTAGAGGAGGACAGGGAGTCTCCCTCGAGACCTACAGAAATGACATCGGAAGCCGAGGCCTGCTAAGCAACCTCAGACTTGACAGATGTGTGTGCCATAGTAGTATTCGTAGGTAGGCCAGAGACCATGTCAGCCTCCCTAGGGGTCGCATTAGAAGAGTTTGGGTGTAGGAGTCACCAGAACAGGGGGCTACAAAAGTGCCTCACCTGGGTCATCTGCTGATTTATTACCTAGAAACAGAGCTTCCTCTGTACCATCAGAGCATTTGGCCCTTTTGTCTTTCCATTTTAATGAAGTCGGAGGAGGCCATGTGGTACCAATGGATTACACCACCACCAGGGAAGCTGAAGAGGAAAACTAAATATGGGTGGTTAGTACCTTATTCCTACATTTTAGAGTTTTTGCATAGAATTTTGCAGATTCGGGACAGTTACAGATGCTGAGGCCCCCCAGTGGAACAGACAAAATGAGTGAAAATCTTTATGCAGGATTTGCTTCTCACACTTCAAGCAACTGTTGACTTTTTTTGAACATCAAATTAGTAGAGAAATTTCCCCAATAGGAATCCTATCTGACTGGAAGTAGGTGGCTCTCTGGAAAAATGAGCTGACCAATGGACTGCAAATGTTATGAGCACACTTGGAAGTGCATCAGACTCCACAGCTAGAAAGAACTGAAGATGGTGCTGACAGATACATTTCTTATATCCTGACATTTAGACGTCAATCTTTGGACATCTGTTGGCTAAGGATGACAAAGTCTCTGGAAATCAGGTCAGTCGTGTGTCTCCGCATGTCAGAAAGACCCAAGAATCAGTACTGCAGCATCGACTACAATCAGCAATCACGGTTGCCTTAGCCAAAAGGAAGCCACCACAACTTTTAAGAGATTCCTTTGGGATCTTTAGAACTGCCATCGACGTCAGTGGAAAGGGTGGAAAAGCATATAAGAATATTCTCTTTCACTGGAATGAGAAACTTTCCATCGTTCAAGCTCATGTGCAAGGAGTTCTGTAGTAGAATTTCTTTAGCGCCTGTTCTGAAGGGTGCCAAAGAGATCTACATGAGGTATTCCCCACAGTTGGATCAAATCTTGGAATATCCCAGGATGAAATTTCCAATCATGGGAGTCTGCCCTGATCCTGCTTAGCTTGTCTGCAATCAAGTTTCCTGTCTGACAGAATGTATGAAGCCTGAAGAGTCACACTGAGCTGATTTGTTTCCTCCCCAGGCTATTATATCAAGGCTGATAAGGTGGTAAGCTCTGGCAACCCCAAGCTTATGTACCACATTACTATGTTGCTGTCTGTGGACAGCTGTGGAAATTCTCAGGATAAGAGATGATTCAAGGCCTTTAAAGCACCGATAACTGCTAACATCTCTCATTTTTATGTGCTTCTGTCTATCTACAGGATCCCACAGAGCTTGTACTTTTACCCCTTTTGAAACTGAACACCATGTCAGGTCTGAAGCATCTGTGATGACTGACTGAAGGGGTGGTCAGAAGCAAAAAAACAGAAAACCTGGATTTCAAGCTATCTGGTCCACCCAGCATCCATTCTTTATCTTTAGAAATCCCAGAACAGGGATGTGAAAGGACAAAGGGTGTAGATGCGGAATTCAAATTTATCTAAGACACCACAGTATTTTCCTCATGTGTGGTCTGTCTGAGGAAGCATAAGAATCGATACCATGTACCCCAAAATCCTGACAAAATTGTCTTGTGGATGCATGGTTTTGACTGGAGGAACTCAAGAAGAACTGCTGAAGCATGACTAATTTGTCAGGAGAAAAACGGGCTTTTCTCAAGACAAGAGTCACTGAAATAAAGAAAACTGTTCTCTGTGTACGGATGAGAGAATACTTCTGAAAGTTTATTTGAAAACACAGATTCAGTATCAGTTCCTAAAGAGCTGCTAAAGACTTTTGACAGCTAAAAAAAACAATCTACAAAGATAAGACAATCATCAAAATATTGAAAGATGTAAGTGCCTTGAAGCCTGCAATACACAATTACTAATGCTAGGCATTTTGTGAATACCCCTTGGTGCTTTGAATACTCCAAAAGGTAAAACAGAAATGATAATATAAGAAAGACATAGCAAATCTTAATGAATACCTGAAATGGGGGGAGGGTTGATGATAGGAATCCTTTTGATCCTGGTTTAACATGAAAGCTAGACAGAATCAGTTACAAGAGACTTAAAAGATAACATCTTGATGTTTGGAATGTTGACAAAAAGGTTTAGAAAAGTAAGGAAAGTTATGTAAAATCTTACCACAACCTTAGATGTCCTTCTCTTCCATGTTGCAGCATTCTACATGTGGGTTTATCCTTCTTCCTCTCCAGTTGTACCGGCCAGGTTTCCAAAGATTTTCAGTCCCTCTAGATGCGTCAGACATCTGACATGGCAGCTGGAACGTGGGCCATAAAAGTGACGTCTGCATGCACCAGCCCTCAGAAAGTACAGTTGTGTACACTTACCATAAATGTAGATGTTAGAGTGTATTCACTGTTGCAGTCATTACATTTGGGTAATCTGCTGGCAGGTTGCCCTCAGTCGGCCTGAATATCAAAGTCTTGGGTCTTGCGTCGGTTGCTGTCTCCTCTTCCATGACGTCAGGTCGTCAAGGGTATAAAACATGCAGCCGATGCCATTTTCTTCAGTTTTTCTTGCCCCAGATGTCGGGTGCCCCTCAAATGGGGAGCAAAAATATATAAATAAATATAAATATATATATATATATATATATATATATATATATATATATATATCTAAATGCAATTATAACAACATAAACTTTACCTTCATCTAAAAGCAAACACATCACAAAGACTGTAAAATATAGTGAAGGAAAGAGGAGTTCTAGAAAAGAAAGGGGGATGGCGGGTGGGTAACCCAGATTGCAACAGTGAATACACTCGAACATCTACATTTATGGTAAGTTTACACAACTGTACTATGTTCTTCGTGTTTCACTGTTGCAGTCATTACATTTGGGTAGAATCCCAAAGCTATGGATGGGAGGCTGGAACTAAACAGCATTAGTAGCGGCCATAAGGCTCTGCAGAACTGCAGTGGCAAAGCCTGCCCTGGACTTGGAGAAGGGAGGCAAATGATAATGCTTTGTAAAAGTATGAACAGAGCTCCAAGTAGCAGCTTCTAGAATGTCTTTTGTTGGCACTCCTCTGGGAAAAGCTGCTGAGGTAGATCCTCTGATCCTGCAGTAGCTGCTCAGACTTTCTTAGAGATTTGGTCCTGTTTAAGTAAAATCTTAGTTGTCTGTGTACGTCCAAGGAATGCAGAATCCGCTCCCCCTTGTTCTGCACATTTGGGTAAAAAGTTGGCAGGTGAATAGTTTGGTTAAGAGCCACACTAGATACCACCTTAGGCATAAAGGAAGGATTAGTCCTGAGGGACACCCTGTCTGGGTAAAATGTAATACAAGGCTCCATAGCCATGACGGCCTGTAGTTCTGAAACCCTTCTTGCTGAGGTGACTGATAGAAAGAAAGCTATTTTCCAAGATAAAAACTTTATATCCGCAGTAGCTGCTGGTTTGAATGAATGCAGGGTGAGCTTTTCCAACACAAAATTGAGGTCCCATGCAGGACTTGGTGATCTTCTGGGAGGCCTTACATTTTTGGCTCCTCTAAGATACTGTTTTATCAGAGGATGAGAAAAGAGAGGAGGCACTGTGTTGTAATGAACCGAGATAGTAGAGGCATGGATTTTTATTGATGAAAAAGATAGGCCCTTGTCAAGCATGTCAGTCAAATATTGTAAAATCTGAGGAATATTTGGCTTTGCTATGTCCGTTCCTTGTGCTTGGTTCCAAGCACAGAATCTCTTCCATTTATCAGCATAAGATTTTCTAGTACTAGGCCTTCTGGCTTCCAAAATGACATCCATCACAGATTTACTGAGAGGTGTTGCTTGAATAATTACATGATCAACCATGCTGCCAGGTTCAGAGTTTGGAGCTGATTGTGCATAATTTGATTGCTTTGCTGAGACAGTAGATGAGGTATTTGAGGCAACCCGCGGTGGTGGTGCTGTGTTAGCGTTGTCACCTCTCAGTAAGACGCTGTCCGGTTCAATTCTCAGCTAGAGCGTCTTCTGCGTGGAGACATGCGTGAATGGGCGTACCTTCGTTGAAGGTTGTGCGTCAGGCCTGGCAATCCGGTACGTAAAAAATCAACTGCCAATCATTAACGGACTGTGGCGACCCCTAACCAGGAAAAGCCGAAAGACACAAACAAACCAAGGAGGGAGTTGAGACATATTCCTTAGAATTGGGTACCAGTGCTGGCAAGGCCAGTCCGGGGCAATTAGGATCATTTTTGTTTTTGCCTGTCTGACCTTTAGTAAGACCTTGGGAAGAAGAGGCAGAGGAGGAAAGGCGTAGACTGATAGTTTTTTCCAACTGAAGGATAGGGCATCCACTTTCCATGCTTGTCTGTGATAAGTCCTTGTGAAGAATTTGTCCAGTTGATAATTTTGGGGAGAGGCAAATAGATCTATGTCCGGACTCCCCCATTTCTCTGTTATCATGCTGAAGACTTGTGGATCCAGTTTCCACTCATGAGGATCCATAAGGTTTCTGCTTAGGTCTGCCAGAGTATTTTGTTTTCCTGGCAGGAATTGAGCTTGAAGATGTACTTGGTATGTCAAGGCTGTATCCCACAATACCATGGCTAGTCTGCAAAGGAGGTAGGAATGTGTATCCCCCTGCTTGTTTATGTACCACATAACAGTGGTGTTGTGTGTCATTATCAGTAGTTATCCTGGATGAAGTAAGTCCTTGAAGGCTGTCAGGGCATTCTGAACAGCTAACATCTCTTTCTGGTTGATATGCAGATGCATTTGTTTTGGGCTTCATATGCCCTGAATGCATCTCCCCGCCAGGTGGGCCCCCCCAAGCATAATCTGATGAGTCTGTAGTTAGGGTTTGGGTGGCAAGGGGTAGAGTGAAAGACCGTCCCATGTTCTGGTGACATGTCTCTGCCCACCAAAGAAACTCCTGTTGTAGGCAGGGAATGAGAGGAATAATTGTTTCCAGACTGTGACAATGATGACTCAAACTTTTTAGATACCACTGTAGTTTCCTCATATGCAGTCTTGCATATGGAATTAGTAGAATGCAGGATGCCATGAACCCCAAAGCCTGCAGAATTTGTCTTGCAGATAACTGGGTTTTTGTTGCTATCTGTTTGAAGTAAACAGTCAGTTGCCTTTGCTTGTCTGGCATAAGGTAAGCCCATCTGGGCAGTTGTATTCAAGTTTGCACCCAGGAATGTAATCTTTTGAGAGGGTACCAGTTGTGATTTATTTTAGTTTATTGTGTGCTCTTAGACATGTTAGAAGCCTGTTTACAAACACCAGATGTTGAAGAAGAATGTCCTTGCTTTCTGCTTGAATGAGACAATCGTCCAAGTAAGGATAGATTTGTATGCTTCTTTGTCTGCAAAATGCAATTACTGGTGCCAGGCACTTTGTAAAGACCCTGGGTGCAGTAGATAAGCCAAAGGGCAGTGCAGAGAATGGGTAGTGCATAAAACCAGCCTTGAAACGAAGGTATCTTCTGCACGATTCCCTTAATGGGATATGCAGGTATGCCTCTAAGTCTAGAGTCACTAACAGAGCGTTCTTGCCCAGCATGGGCAAAAGCTGTTGCAAAGTCAGCATTTTGAATTTTGGTATGTCCAAAAATGTGTTCAAAATCGATAAATCCAGTATTGGGCGCCAGGCATCGTCTTTTCTGGGTACCAGGAACAGTCTTGAATAAAACCCTTGCCCTTTTTCCTGTTCTGGTACTAGTTGAATAGCCCCCATATCCATGAGGGACATAACTTGTTTCTGTACCTCTGACCACTGATTTTGTGGCAGATCTGGCCAACCGTTTGGAATTGGCAAGGTATGGAAATGAAATCTGTATCCCTGGGATACTATGTTTAATACCCATTTGTCCTGGGTTATTAATTTTGAGCATGAAGTGCTAATTTTCCCCGTAAGGGAGCTGCCAAAAGATAAGTGCTTGGTTATGGCAGAGGAAAGTCACTGAGACTGTTTACTGTAGGATTGTGCTTTGCTTCCTCCAGATTTGGAGGTAGATGCACCCCATTGCTTTGACCTGTAAGAACCCTATGATTGGTATCTAGAGCCTTTTGAGCGCCTGAACTTGCCTCGTGAGGCTTTGTCGGACATAGGAAAGGACCAATTTTTTGTAGGCCAGTGTCTACTGAATCTGGGTGGCTGCACTTGTAAGAAATCTTTTACAGTTTGCACAGATTTAGCTTCGTCTTCCATTTTCTTTAAAACCTCTTCTGCATTATTACCAAACAGAGTATCATGCTGTAAAGGTGCATCCAACAATTTAGCTTTAACATGACCAGGCAGATTTTGCTCTTTGAGCCAGGCATGCCTTCTAATCACAGATTCAGTAACTGCGGCCCTGCAAGAGGCCTCTAAGGAATCAAAACCACATTGCAAAGTATGCTTTCCAACCTGTTCTGCCGCATGCAATAATTCCTGTAATTCTTCATTTTCCACACATTCAGAAATCAACATCATTTTCTGTTTCAATAATCCCATAACATGCTGTTGATATTTAAGCATATGAAACTGGCAGTTTAAGGCCCGAATTACCAAGGTTGCAGACGTATAAACCTTCTTTCCCCATCTATCCAGCGCCCTGGAATCTCTATCAGAGGGGGTAGGATTCTTAGCTATTGAAGCCTTTACACCTTTGGGACCCTGTGAGATAGTTTCAGGGTCAGCAGCAGGAGTTTTGAATAAAAATTAGTGGGAGTCAGGAACCCTGTAATATCTGTCTGGCTTACTAGGAGCCGGAGGTAGGGAATCGGGGGCCATGCTAGATTCCGAAAACACATCATCAACAATGTCTAATACAGGAGGTATAGCCAAAGGCCTATGCGGAGGAAGAAGAAGGAAATCCCTAAGCCTCTTTTTTGATTCTGAGAAATCCTGACTCTCCCAATGAAAATGTTCCCTTAAAGTATGCAAGGTTTCTCCAAATGAATAATCTTCAGGAGGCGATGCAGATGGGATGGATTCTTCTGCATCTGAATCCTCATAGGGTGGTACAGAAAATTCCTGATCAGAAGAGGAATCAGAAGAAAAAGAAACCTGATCTGAAGATTCATAATCAGTGTCTTGCCTAGGCCTCTTATCAGGTGGGGGATGGGAACCCCTGATCAAGGTAATTAAGTCTTCAGCCATTTTAATCATCTGTTTTTTTTTAGGCATAGAGTCCTGAGCACGTGGCTCATACGTCGTTTTTTTAGCTTTAGAAGTTGCTTTTGTCTTTGTTTTTGAAACTGGCATCATTTTTATATAGAAATGTTGAGGCCTGAAAACACCATCAGAAGCCGGCGCCTGCTCAGCGGTTCCGGACCCATCCAATGGAGAGACATCCACGGGTAAAATACACTGAGATTCTCGCGGCATACCGGACTCCACATGGGTCTCGGTAGAGGCCTGTGACTCAAAAGTACTGGGTATCAGGGGCTGCAAAAGTGCCTCTCTGAGTACCGGCGAACCGACGACTGGCCTAGGAGAAGCTTCGTTGTCTGTTTTTGACCTCGACAGTCTGTCTCTGTCCTTTTCTTTGCGTTTTTTGTGAACTCCGGTAGTTGGATTGTTATCCGATGGCATTTCAGGGTAATTAAATCTGTTTCCAAAATACTTTGATGCAAAAATATACCGACGCTTAATAGTGCGTTGGTTAAATCTAGCACAAAACTGACAGCCAGGCACGTTGTGATCAGGGCCTAGGCAAGAAATACAGTATAAATGGAAATCCTTATGAGGTATTTGCTTCCCACAAGTAATACAATTATTAACTTTTTCTGACATCGGTAAGGAGCAAGAAAAAGTTTCCCCAACAGGGTACTTAGCTTTATTTGAAGACTTCGGTTCTGAAAAGCGAATGCGAAAATTTCAGGAGTCGGCCGACCAGCACTTGTGAACTGCTTCTGCTTCGTGCACCGCGCAGCAAAAAAGACTGAATGTTTTATACCCCTGATGACCTGACGTCATGGAAGAGGAGACAGCAACCGACGCAGGACCCAAGACTTTGATATTCAGGCTGATTGAGGGCAACCTGCCAGCAGATTACCCAAATGTAATGACTGCAACAGTGAAACACGAAGAACATCCTAAAAGAGGCCCCAGTCGGAGCCAGTCCTGTAAGGGCATAGCCTGTACATTGTCATCCAGGAGATCAAGTATAGTCTGACAAGAGGGGAAGGTGGAAGGGAAGGAATACTGCAACATGGAAGAGAAGGACATCTAAGGTTATGGCAAGATTTTACACAACTTTCCTATGTCCTTCTATTCCAATGTTGCAATATTCTACATGTGAGTGAGTACCAAAGCTCATTGAGGATTGGGTGATGGCTTGGATGATGTTTCCAGGAATCCATGTAGGGTAACCCTGGCAAACCCTGCCCTAGCCCTGGAGATATGGTCTAATTTGTAGTGTGCACCGAGGACCAAGTGGCTGCCTCAAGGATGGCATTAGTGTCTAGCCCCTTGAAAAATGCGCCAGAAGAGGCCATTGCTCTGGTACAATGGGATTTGACATTGCCCTGTTAAGTCTTTCTGTGGTGTAGGTAGCAGAAGGAAATGGCTCTGGAAATCCAGGCTGAGATTGTCTGTTTGCTCACAGCTTCTGAATAAAACAAGCTGTAGATAAATATATCAAAATAAAACAAAAGAACTTGTTGAGAAAATCACTTTATGACACAACAGCAAAGCTTTCAGGTAAAAAGGTCGGCCGACCGGCACTTGCGAAATGCTTCTGCTTCGGGCACCGCATGGCAAGAAAGACTAAAGAAAATGGCACTGGCTGCATGTTTTATACCCCTGACGACCTGACGTCATGGAAGAGGAGACAGCAACCAACGCAGGACCCAAGACTTTGGAATTCAGGCCGACTGAGGGCAACCTGCCAGCAGATTACCCCAAATGAAATGACTGCAACAGTGAAACAGGAAGAACATCGGTGGTGTGGCCATAAGAGTTTGCAATTCTGAGACCCTTCTGGCTGAGGTCAGGGCTGCCAGTAAAACACTTTTCCATGTGCAAACTTTTATGGGAGCTTTGTCTGCTGGCTCAAAGGGGGCTAGTGTGAGTTTTTCTAACACATACTTAAGGTCCCAGTGAGGAGGGGAGGGTTTCCTGGGTGGTCTCAAGTGCAGTGCCCCTTTTAGGAACAGCTTAGCTGGGAGTCTGGATCCAAGGGGAGGCTCCAAAGGAAGGCAGGCAGAGATAGCAGACAAATGCGCTTTCACAGATGAGTATGACAGGCCTGTCTGCATAAGTTCATACAGGTAAGACAGGATTAGGGGAATATCGCTTTCCAGTGGATCCAACTGTCTTTTGTGACACCAAACGGAAAACCTTTTCTATTTAGAAAGACAGGATTTCCTAGTGTTAGGTTTCCTGGCCTCCTGCAGGACAGTGAGCACGTCCTCATTGTATAGGTGTCTGAATGGGATCAGAATTTTATCAGCCACAGGACGAGGTGCAAGGATTTCCACTGTGGGTGTATCCGAGTCCCCTTGTTCTCTGTGAGCAGATCTATATCATGTTGTCGAACTTTTAAAAGTTCAAATGTCATATGGTCGACACCATATGATTGAACATTTAAAATTTTGAATGTTTCAGCGGAGATCTCCGTACAGTGCGGAATGGTAAGATTTCCGTTTCTGCACTGTAATGCGATTTCGGAGTTTATATATTTAAAGAGCGAGGGGTGTGGGGGGTGCAGGGGGCTTGCCCCCTTCTTAAACTGTTCAGGTAGGTTTTTTTCTTTGGTTTATTTATTTTTTAATACATTTTCGAACTTTTAAAAGTTTGATCATATGGTGTCGACCATATGACGTTCAAACTTTTAACAGTTCAATTATGTAATTATAGACGTATGTGAGCAGGTCCACTGAAGGGGGTAACTTGTGGAGACTGCCCTTGGATAGGTGAAGAAGAGGGAACCAGTGCTGTCTTGGCAAGTAGGGGGGTCACCAGCATGATTTTGAGCAAGTCCCACTGAATTTTCAGCAGGACCCTTTATATCAGTGGGAAGGAGGGAAATGCATACAGGAATTTCCCCTTCCAGGTCATGGAGAAGGCATCTGTTGCTAATGCCTTGGGGTCCAGTGTCCTGGTGCAGTAGCCAAGAAGCTGCCTGTTTATGGAGGAGGCGAACAGGTCTATCTCTGGAATACAAACTTAACAACCATAACCAGGAACACATCTCTTTACAGCATCCATTCGTGGTTGTTTGAGGTGGTTATGCTTAGGCAATCTGTCTGGTTGTTGTGCAGGGATGGGCTGCAGGCTGCCTGAAGGGTGATCCCCTGTGTGGTAGCCAGTTTCCACACCTACAGAGCTAGTCTACATAGAAGGTATGACTTGGTCCCTCCCTGCTTGCTGAGATACCACAGGACTGTGGTGTTGTCTGTGAATATCTTTAGAAGGCCCTGTTCTAGGTATGGCTGGAATGCCTGAAGAGCAGAAGAATGGCCCTCATTTCTCTCACATTTACGTGGTCTTGTCCGAGTCTGTTTGCCCACAAACCTTGCACTTTTCTTGTCCCCAGAGTCACTCCCCAGCCCAGGTCTGAGGTATCTGTGTACATGGCTTGAGAGGGACAGGGTGGTTGCAGAGGCAGACCTGGGTTTCAGGCTACCTGAGCCATCCACTATCTCAGTTCCTGATGCAGGCAGGGGAGCAATGAGATCCTGAACTCCGGTGGGTGGGAGTGCTGGGTCCACACCAACTGGAGGTACCAATGAAATTTCCTCATGTGCATCCTTGCTAGAGGCAACATGGGGATGGTAGCTGCTATGTAGCCTAGAAGACTGAGAAATTGCCTTGCAGTCAGATCTGTTTATAGTATAGCATAACTGAGGTGGTTCTGAAGGGATACCACCTTTTCTACTGGAAGAAAGGTCTTCATGAGGTCTGTTCTGATTCTGCAACCCAAAAAGACAATATCCTGTGAAGGGATGAGGTGGGACTTTGGGAAACTGATCAAGAAACATAGAGACTGGAGGATAACCAGGAGGTCCTGGGAATGACTTAGAAGAGTTTCCCTGACTTTTGCCTGGACCAAGAGGTCATCTAGGTAAGAGAATATCAGAATTCCCTTTTCTCTGCAGAAGGTGAAGACTGGAGTGAGGCATTTGGTGAATATCCTAGGTGCAGTAGAAAGCCCAAAGGGCAAGGCACAGAACTGAAAGTGATAATGGCCTGCCAGGAACCTGAGGTATTTTCTGAAGGCGGACTTCATAGGTATGAGGAGGTACGCATCCTTTACATCCAGGGTTACCATGAACCCTTGTGAAAGAATGAGAGGAAAGGGAATGGGTAGGGACAGCATCCTGAAAGTAGGGATGTTTAGTAAAGGGTTGATGTGAGAGAGATCTAGAATTGGCCTCCATGGACCTTCCTTTCTGGGTACTAGAAAGATTCTGGAATAGAATCCTTTTCTTTTGGCTTGCGCTGGAACTAGCTCTATGGTGTCCCGAAGAAGTAGGGTTTTGTAGCACCTGATAAAGGAGGGGTAGCTTACTGGGAGGGGGTTGTGGGATGCCCATCCTTGATGGGGGAGTAATCCAGGATATGTAGTAGCTGTCCTGAAGAATGGACAGGACCCATTTGTTTGTGGTAATGAGTGACCATGCAGGGAGCCAGTGAGAGAGATGAGTAGAAAAGGGGGGTGGACAGTGGGGGTGGGGCTGAACATTTGGCAGGCAGTCAGACACTACCTGCCCTATCAGGAAAGGGAGGCCTTTGGCTGGAAGGCTGGGATGGCCTAGACGAAGGAGGCTATCTTCTAGCCAGTCTTCTTGACCGGGGAGCAGCAGGTCTGGAGGATTTCTTGATAAATTGGGTCTTGGAAGGATAGTTCCTCTGGAACTTGGGAACAGGCGAGACCAGGATATGTTTCAAGTTCTGTAATTCTTTACCTTTCTGTTGTAAGGATTTGAAAAGGTCAGTCACTTTTTCACCAAAAACTGCTGAGTGGTCCAAAGGTGAGTCCAGGAATTTGGCCCTGAAATCCACTGGGAGAGGCTGTAGGCGTAGCCATGTGTACCCTCCTTAATACTGAAGCTGATGCAGCTGTCTTGGCTGAGGCTTCAGTTGCATCACAGCTACACTTCAAGGAGTGTCCATTCACTTGAGAGATGAGAGCCATCAGGGAGGCCTTGGCTGCGTAATCAGGGATGTCTTCTAACTCTTCTGAGGCTTTGTCTAGGACAGCTAAAGAGTATTTGGTCATATGGCTTTGGTAGTTTGTGGCCCTAAATGAGAGGGTGGCCGAAGTATAAATTTCCTTTCCCAACCTCTCCATGGTCTTGCTGTCTTTGTCAGCTGGAAGGATAGTGGTGGTAGGCAGCAGTTTGGAGGCCCTGTCCGTAGAGATGGAAATTGTGGCTGGGTCAGCACGGGGGCATTTAAGGAGAAATTTCTCTGTCTCGGGGACCTTATACAATCTGTCTGCTCTCCATGGACCTGGAGGTTGGGAGTCCGGGTTAGTGGATGCTGAGGCAAAAGCATCCAGAAAAGCAAGTTGATGGGAGGAATAGCAGAAGGACTAGGAGTGTCCATTTGGATGAGGTCATAAAACCTTTTCTGAACATCAGACATATTGGACTGCCACTTAACGTGGTCTTTCATTTTATTAATTGTTTCCCCAAATGTAAGATCCTCTACAGGGGAGGCAGGTTCAACAGAGCCCTCCTCAGGAGAACCATATCCCAAGGGAGATGAAATCTGGGAGGAGTAGGAAAGAGAATCTTCAAAGGAGTCAGACAATCCCAATTCCTCGAGGTGCTCTACACCCTCCTTTCCTGGGTTGGAGGTCTAGGACTAAAGAGGGGAGGAGCAGTGGCAGAGGGTTCTGCTGAAGGCCAAGGGCAATAAAGGCATTGAATAAGCTTTGGCTGAAGGCCTGCTAATCTGGCATGCTTTCAGATGTAGGAATAAGGTGTCTTGTCTTCTGTTTTTTTTCTTCGAAGGCCTAGCCGGAGTCTGGCTAGAAATAGGCCTAGGGTCACTGATTGGAGGAGCGGAGACTGTGTCCGGTGATCTCCGACCGAAAACTGGTCCCTCCCCCGGCATCTAGAGAAGATGCCGGTAAAACCTCTGTGGACGTATCTTCCACTCGAGATTTTGCAGCTTTCTCGGAGGTACCCAATATATCTGTGCCAGCGGATGCTGGGTCCTCAGTCAAGCTAACGTCTGCTACAGACTGAGGTACGGCAGGCAGAGGCACAGCGGAAGAAACATGTCGCTAGGACTTGGCCTTCGTCCTAGGCGGTTCGGATGGGGAGTCGGGCGTGGCCTCTATTCCTAGCACTAACTGTTTCAAGAGTTGATTTTTCTAAGTAGATGTTTAGTGCTTGTAAACGGTGGCATAACGTCTTTGGGACAAACTAACGGCAAATGGCACAGTTCTCTTGGTCGTGTTCCCTGCCTAGACAAAAGAGACACTGGTCATGTGTGTCTTTGTGGGGAATCTGCTGACCGCACTTGCCCTTACCGAATGACAATAACAGACTATAATAAACAACAAGATAGGACTGAAAGAATCCCCAGCAGGGTACTTAACTGAGATTTTTGACCCGACGTCCGTGAGAAGCAGGAGCACCTGGCGTACGACTGGTGGCCGAAAAGTTCTGAATGCTGGTGCGTGCAGACGTCACTTTTATAGCCCTCGTTCCAGCTGCCACGTCAGTCATCCAATGCACCTACATGGACTGAAAAATCTTTGGAAACCTGGCCAGTACAACTGGAGAGGAAGAAGGGTAAAACCCACATGTAGAATACTGGAATAGAAGGACATATATCCAGTACACACCTCCATCTGTTTTGGGACCTAGAAAGAATAGTTGTGTAAAATCTTACCATAACCATAGATGCCCTTCTGTTCTATGTTGCAGTATTCTTTACATGTGGGATCCTCCACCAAGAGTGACCCAACGTCTGGCCAGTATACAAGAGCTTTTAAGTACGGGGACATTGCACGGGAGTACATCGGCTATAAAAGCGATGTCCGCATGTACAATCCTCAGAACTGAATGCCCCAAGAGGAATGCCAGTCCAAGAAAACAAGGTTATCAGACATCCAGAAACAAAAGTAGGTACCAGCGGGAAGGAGGAAGGGATAGAATACTGCAACATAGAAGAGAAGGATATCTATGCTTATAGTATGATTTTACACAACTATTATATGTCCTTCTAGTCTAATATTGTACTATTCTTTACAAGAGAGAGAGAGTGTATCAAAGCTCAGGAGGAAACCCAAGAGAAGGACGGACCAGAACAGCTCTCTAGAAAGCCATGAAGAATGGCTCTAGCAAAAGCACCTCTTGATCTGGAGATGCCATCCAACTTGTAATGTTTGGTGAAGGTATGCACAGAAGTCCAAGTAGCTGCTTCTGAAATGGAATTAGTATCCAAACCATTAAAGTACCAGAAGAAGCCACAGCCCTAGTAGAATGAGACTTAACATCAAAAGGGAGGGTCTTCCCATGGAAAACATAAAAATAAAAGAAATGGCCTTCGAAATTAAAGTGGAAATAGTCTGATTGGAAACAGGCAATCCCAAAGCCCTGAGATGAAAAGATAAAGCTGATCAGTTTTCCTGATAGCCTTAGTTTTATCCAAATAAAATCTGAGCTGTCTATGCACATCCAAGGTGTGTAAGATCCCCTCAGTAGAGGACTGTGGAGAAGGAAAAATGTTGAGCAAATGAATAAATCGGTTAACAGACAACTCATTCACGACCTTGGGCATAAAGGAAGGATTACTGTGTAAAGAAATCCTGTCCTTATGAAAAAACAGAAAAGGCAGAGAAGTCATTAAGGCTTGAAGCTCAGATACCCTTCTGGCAGAAGTCAAAGCTAGCAACAGAACAGTTTTCCCACCACAATGTTGCAAAGAAGCCAGAGCTGCAGGCTCAAATGGAGCTATAGTCAGCTCTCCAGAACAAAGTTCAAATCCCAAGAAGGAGGAACAGGTTTCCTTGGAGGTCTAATGAGAAGGACACCTTTGAGAAAAAGTTTAATCTCTAACCTAGAAGTCAAAGGGGGACACAAAGGCAGACAGGCAGAAATGGCTGACAAATGGAGTTTCACTGAGGAGTAGGAAAGAACCAATGGAACATCCACAGATAGTGGATCCAGGTTGTGTGAATGACACCAGATAGAAAAACCTCTTCCATTTAGATAAGGATTTCCTAGGTGTTTATATCACTTTATCGAAAGATGAAAATAGCGAACGCTATTTCATCGAACCTAAAATATCTAAACCACATAATATCGAACATTCAGAACAGCAAATTGTTTTCCTTGGGAAAAAATTTGCTATTCTGAAACACACACACACAACACAAGCACACCTAAAAAACATCATTACACACACATACACTTATAATCCTAC
Organism: Protopterus annectens; assembly: GCF_019279795.1. NCBI lineage: Eukaryota > Metazoa > Chordata > Ceratodontiformes > Protopteridae > Protopterus > Protopterus annectens. The sequence continues at coordinate 354,537,269 of NC_056733.1, read as the reverse complement.
AACTAACACTACACTAAACTAAACATACACTACTATCTATCCACTTACCTTAACCCAAACTCTAACCCTAAGGTCCATCACTATCGCACACTCACCTAACCCGCGCCCTAACCCTAACTCACTTAACCCGCCCCTAAACCTAATTCACCTAACCCGTGCCCTAACCCTAACTCACCTAACCCGTGCCCTAACCCTAACAACCACACAATCGCACACTTACCTGTAACCGACCCGTAAATCTCCACCACAGCGCTGAAAATAGCGAAGCCACAGAACTGGCCAACCAAATTCTTTCCCTAGGAAAGAATTTGTTGTTCTGCAGCCTTGCTATTTTTAGCATTCAATTAAAACGGGTCGATATTAGAACATTCAAAGTTTTAAAACTTCAATGTTCTGATATAGACACTTTCCTGGTATTGGATTTTCTGGTCATAGGTTGGTACTAGGCTATCAGCCCTAGGGCCTATACAAGCCTAGCCATAACAATTCCCTGGCTATTTCTTCCCACACTGTTTACTTCCCTGGACCCCTGTCTAGCAGGGCGACTGACGTGATCCCCGGGGTGAATTTCCTTTCTCCCATCCAGTCGTCAAGGTTCCTTTTAAAGAGGGCCAAAGAGGCACTCTGCTTGACATGTATGGGCAATCTATTCCAGAGTCTGGGGAGTCTCTGGGTCAGGAACCTATCCCTCCAGCATGTTTTGTTTATTGTGATGACAAGGTTTAGATCCCTGGAGCGTGTGGCTCTGACGGATTGGGATTTCTTTAAGTGTAGCATGTCCAACAGCTCTGGATTTGACATGGCCTTGTATGTTAAGCAGAGATCACCTCTGAGTAGACGATATGCGACAGAGTATAGCTGGAGTTTTTTAAGGCGGGTCAGTGTAGGGCATCTGCTTTAGCCCTGTGATTCTTTTAGTGAGGTATTTCTGCGGCCTTTCCAGTTGTTGCAGATGTCTTGAGAGGTACATATCAAACGGGGCATTGTATTCTATAATGGGTCTAATGAGGGATGAGTACAATGGGACAATGACCTCTTTTTTTCTGGATGAAAAGCCCTTAGTGATGAGGTGTGCCATATAGAAGGATTTCCTGACTGTTGTTGCGATGTGGTTATCGAAGGTGAGACCACTGTCCACATGTGTCCCTAAGTCTCTTATCACACTTTTGGTGTTTAGTGTACTGCCACCTATATGGTAATTCACGGGTACATGTTTTTTCCCAAAGGGGATAAGTACAGTTGTGTACACTTACCATAAATGTAGATATTAGAGTGTCTTCACTGTTGCAGTCATGACTGTAGGGTTCTCCCCTGCCGGCAGGCAGTCCTCGGTCGGCCAGAATCCTAAAGTCTGGGACTGGCGTCGGCTGCGCAACCATGCTCCCTGACATCAGAGCGCCAGGAGTACAAAGCTGACAGCCGACGCCATGTTCTCCAGTTTTTCTTGCCCCAGATGTCAGGTGTTCCAAAATGAGTAAGATCCCATACCCTTTGCAAATACACCTCAGAAGAAGGGTGAAGAAGGGAACCACACAAAAGAAAAAATAAGAGGGGACAGGAGGGAGGGTAACCCAGACTGCAACAGTGAAGACACTCGAACATCTACATTTATGGTAAGTGTACACAACTGTACTATGTTCATCGTGTTTCACTATTGCAGTCATGACTGTAGGGTTGAATCCCAAAGCAGAATAAAAGGGAGGTGGTCATAAAGTAGAGGCGGCTAAAAGGCCCTGCAAGACTGCAGAAGCAAAGCCTGCCCTAGACTTAGAGTAGAGAGGTAGATTGTAGTGCTTAGAAAAAGTATGCACTGAACTCCAAGTTGCAGCTTCCAAAATGTCTTTGGTAGGAACTCCCCTGAGGAAGGCAGCTGAAGTGGCAGCAGCTCTGGTAGAATGAGTCCTTATACTCCCTGGGATTTGCTTTCCATGGTGTGAATAGCAAAATCTGATTCCATGACCAATCCATTTAGAAATGGTCTGTTTTGAAATGGCTTTACCTTGGGAACTTGAAGCATAAGAAACAAACAATTGTTCTGATTTCCTGATGTCCTTGGTTCTGTCCAGGTAAAAGCGTAGTTGTCTGTGTACATCCAAGGAATGCAAGATCCTTTCCCCCTTATTTTGAGGACTGGGGAAAAAAGTTGGCAAGTGAATAGTTTGATTTAAAGCCACTTTGGAAACCACCTTAGGCATGAAAGTAGGATTAGTCCTTAAAGACACCCTGTCTTGATGAAAAATAATATAAGGTTCCACAGCCATGAGAGCTTGCAACTCCGAAACTCTCCTGGCAGAGGTCAGAGCTAACAGGATGGCTGTCTTCCAAGATAAAAACTTGATGTCAGATGTGGCAGCAGGCTCAAAAGGAGGTAAGGTGAGTTTTTTCAAAACATAGTTGAGATCCCAAGCAGGAATGGGTGGAGACCTAGGGGGCCTTAAGTTCTTAGCTCCTCTGAGAAACTGTCTCATGAGCTGGTGGGAAAAGATTGGAGGATCTGTATTATAATGAGCAGAAATAGCAGAGGCATGTATCTTTATGGAAGAGAAAGAGAGACCTTTATGTAAGAGGTCTGTCAGGTAAAGTAAAATCAGAGGAATGTTAGAAATAAAAGGATCCAAATCCTGAGCTTGCATCCAGGAGCAAAATCTTTTCCATTTTCCTGCATAAGATTTTCTAGTGCTAGGACGTCTGGCTTCTAAAATGACATCCATAACCTGCTTGGGTAGGAGAGAATGAATCATAGACCCTGGATTAACCAGGCCACCAGGCTGAGAGTTTTGACATGGGAGTGCAGAACCTGACCCTGGTGTTGGGACAGAAGGTTCGGAGTCTGTGGTAAAGCCCAAGGGGGCTCCAGAGAAAGGTTTTTCAGTGTTGGGTACCAAAACTGTCGAGGCCAATTTGGGGCCAGCAAAATTATCATCTTGGGCTTGTCCTGTTTGATCTTTAATAACGCCCGTGGAAGAAGAGGTAGAGGTGGGAAGGCATACCCAGAGAGGTTTCTCCAACTGAATGATAGTGCATCCACTTTCCAAGCTAGTTCGTGGAATGTCCTGGTGCAAAAAATCTGTAGTTGATGATTGAGATGGGATGCAAAAAGGTCTATGTGAGGACATCCCTAGATTGCTGTAATCATCTTGAATATTTCGGTGTCCAGCATCCATTCGTGTGGGTCCGACAGGTTTCTGCTCAGACTGTCTGCCAGGAAGTTTTGCTTCCCTGGTAGAAATTGAGCTTGAAGGTCCAGTTTGCAAGCTAGAGCTGTGTTCCATAGATTCATGGCTAGTCTGCAAAGGGGATAGGAATGTGATACCCCTTGCTTGTTTATGTACCACATTACTGTGGTGTTGTCTGTCCGTATCAGTAGTTGTCCTGGTTGTAGAAGATTCCTGAAGGCCAATAGAGCGTTCTGAACGGCTAACATTTCCTTTAAATTGATATGCAGGTGCTTCTGATCCTTTGCCCAAAGGCCCTGCTGACAGTTTCCCTGCAAATGGGCTCCCATGCATAGTCTGAGGCGTCCGTGGTTAGTATCTGACTGGCTGGAGGCAGACTGAAGGGTTTTCCTTTGTTTAGAAGACATGCCCTGGACCACCAAAGGAATTCCTTTTGAAGACAAGGCAGGACGGTAATCAGTATGTCTAAACTGTGGCAATGCTGAGACCATACACTTTTTAGGTACCACTGTATTTTCCTCATATGTAGTCTTGCATATGGTACGAGAAGGATGCAGGAGGCCATGTAACCCAAAGCCTGCAGGAATTTCCTTGCAGATAGCTGAGTTAATGTTGCCAAGGTTTTGAAAGTTGAAGCCAGCTGTAATTGTTTTTCGTATGCCAGAAATGCCATCTGGGTTGTTGTGTTTAGAACAGCACCCAGAAAAGTTATCTGTTGTGAGGGTGTCAAATTTGACTTTTTTATGTTTACAGTGAATCCCAGGAAATTGAGAAGATTCTGAACAAAGTCTAGATGCTGGAGTAAGACATCCTTGCTGTCTGCCTGAATAAGACAGTCGTCCAGATAAGGGTAAATTTGAATTCCCTTAAGTCTGCAATAAGCTACTACTGGAGCCAGGCATTTGGTGAAGACCCTGGGTGCAGTAGACAATCCAAAGGGCAGCACAGAGAATTGATAGTGCCTCGATCCGGCCTTGAACCTGAGGTATTTTCTGCCTTCCTGCCTGATGGGAATGTGTAAATATGCCTCCTTTAAATCCAAAGTTACCATCCATGCATTTTTGGTCAGCATTGGAAGTAGCTGCTGTAGAGTAAGCATCTTGAATTTTGGTATCTCGAGAAAAGTGTTCAAGACTGACAGATCCAGAATGGGTCTCCATGAATTTTTCTTTCTGGGGACTAGAAAGAGCCTTGAGTAAAAACCTTGTCCCATTTCTGAAAGTGGAACCAGTTCTATGGCTTTCATAACCAAGAGAGCTTCCACCTGGTTTAAGGCCTCTAACCATTGATGTTTTGGAAGATCTGGCCATCCGCTTGGTCTTGGTAGGGTATGAAAATGGAATTTGTAACATCTTGAAACCACATCCAGAACCCACTTGTCTTGGGTTATATGAGTCCAATTTAGGTGAAAGAGAGAAAGTTTTCCTCCGAGAGGGGCTTCCAGGCAAGAGGTTCCTGCAGCCCAACAGAGGGAGTCACTGAGCCTGTTTTCTATGAGCTTGTGACCTGTCCTCTCCTCCCCTAGGGGTGGAAGCAGTCCACTGCCTTGGTCTGTAAGAGGCTTGCATTTGAGGCCTTCCTCGGGAGAGTCTGTATCTACCCCTCTGAGGCCTGTCTGAACTGGGAAAGGACCAATTTTTTGTAGGCCAATTCCTACTAAATCTGGGTGGCTGTACTTGTAAGAAATCTTTAACCGTTTGCATGGATTTTGCCTTGTCCTCCATCTTCTTTATCACCTCTTCAGCCTTAGATCCAAACAAGACATTATGCTGAACAGGAGCATCCAATAACTTAGCTTTTACTTGATCTGGCAAGTTTTGTTCCTTTAACCAAGCATGCCTTCTAATGACTGTGCCTGAGGCAGCAGCCCTACAAGAAGCCTCCAAGGCATCAAATCCACAGTGTAAACCATGCTTCCCAACTTGTTCAGTGGCATGCATTAAGTCATGTAATTCCTTATCATCTGCACAGGCGGAAATGGAAGTTAGCTTTTGTTTCAAAACAGACAGAAGAAATTGCTGGTATTTCAGCATATGAAATTGACAGTTTAAAGCCCTAATAGATAAAGTAGCAGAAGTGTACACTTTTTTACCCCATCCTTCTAAAGATCTGGAATCCTTTTCAGTGGGAATGGGGTTTTTAGCAGTAGCGGCCTTAACCCCCTTAGGGCCCTGAGAAATGGTTTCAGGATCAGCAGTAGGATTCTTGTATAAAAACTGGTGAGAATCAGGAACCCTATAATATCTGTCTGGCTTAACAGGAGCTGGAGGAAAAGAGTCAGGAGTTAAGTTAGCCTCCGAAAAAGCATCATCCACAATATCTAAAATAGGAGGGATAGCCAGGGGTCTATGTTGGGGAAGAAGAAGAAAATCCCTAAGTCTTTTCTTAGATTCCTAGTATTCCTGTCCTTCCCAGTGAAAATGTTCCCTCATTTCATGTAAAGTTTCCCCAAAAGAGAAATCCTCAGGGGGAGAAGCTGAAGGAATGGATTCCTCAGCATCAGAATCCTCATAAGGAGGGAAAGAATATTCCTGGTCAGAAGAAGAAACTGAAGAAACAGAAGCCTGATCAGAGGAGTCATAATACACTTCCTGCCTTGGCCTTTTATCTGGAGGGGGAAGTGAACCCCTGATCATAGTAAGTAAGTCCTCCGCCATCTTAAGTAACTGTTTCTGAGACTTGGGTGCCAGATCAGAAGAGGCCTGGGTTGTAGTCTTTGATTTGGAAGGAGTCTTTGCCTTTGTCTTTGGCTTTGCCTTTATTAGAAGCTGAGTAGACCTGAAAACCCCTTTGGAAGCCGGTACCTGCACAGCGGCTCCGGGCCCATCCGAAGGAGCATTGTCCGAAGGTCCTGCAATAGAAATATTCAAAGGCCTAGCTGGCTCCTAGTGGGAGTCCGTTTCGGCCATCGGTTCCAAAATGGCCGACGACAGGGGCTGCAAAAGCGCCTCACTGACGACGGCCGAACCTGAAGCTGGCTCTGCTTGCACAATATCGTCTGATTTGGACCTCGGAGGCCTGTCGTTATCCTTGCGTCATTTGTGAACTCCGGTAGCCGGAACCGTGTCCGACGACATTTTGTAATTGAAACGCCTACCGAAGTAATGAAATGCAAAATCGTACCTTCGTTTAATTGTACGTTGATTAAATCTAGCACAAAACTGACAACTAGCTACGTCGTGGTCAGGGCCTAAGCAAGGAATACAGTAAGAATGAAAATCCTTATGAGGTATTTGCTTCCCACATGAAATACAATTATTAACTTTTTCTGACATCGGATTGGAGCAAGAAAAAAGTTTCCCCAACAGGGTACTTAGCTTTGAGTAGGAGAAGAAAGTCTTCGGACTGAAGTACGTTTAGAAAAAATTATCAGGAGTCAGCCGACCGGCATTTGCGAACTGCTATCACCGCACGGCAAGAAAGACTGGAGAACATGGCGTCAGCTGTCAGCTTTGTACTCTTGGCGCTCTGACGTCAGGGAGCATGGCTGAGCAGCCGACGACGGACCCAGACTTTGGGATTCTGGCCGACCGAGGACTGCCTGCCGGCAGGGGAGAACCCTACAGTCATGACTACAACAGTGAAACACGATGAACATCTATACATTTCTTGGCATTGAGCTTGAGCCCATGGCTCTGGCACCAAGCATCTATTTCTGTAAGGCTCTTTTGTAGAGTATTCACATCATTTGGGGATTCAATAATGGCTCCCAGTTTGCAGTCATCTGCGAACTTTGTTAGCCAGAGTCCCTTAATGTTGGCCTGTACTTCAGAGAAGTAGATGCCAAACAAGAGTGGTCCCAGGACTGAAAGTACAGTTGTGTACACTTACCATAAATGTAGATGTTCGAGTGTCTTCACTGTTGCAGTCATGACTGTAGGGTTCTCCCCTGCTGGCAGGCAGTCCTCGGTCGGCCAGAATCCCAAAGTCTGGGTCCAGCGTCGGCTGTTCAGCCATGCTCCTGACAGAGCCAGGAGTACAAAGCTGACAGCCGACGCCATGTTCTCCAGTTTTTCTTGCCCCAGATGTCAGGAGTCCCAAAATGAGTAAGGTCCCATATCCTTTGCAAATACACCTCAGAAGAATGGTGAAAAAATGAACCACACAAAAGTAAAAATAAGAGGGGACAGGAGGGAGGAAACCCAGACTGCAACAGTGAAGACACTCGAGCATCTACATTTATGGTAAGTGTACACAACTGTACAATGTTCATCGTGTTTCACTGTTGCAGTCATGACTGTAGGGTAGAATCCCAAAGCAGAATGAAAGGGAGGTGGTCATAAAGTAGAAGGGGCGGCTAAAAGGCCCTGCAAGACTGCAGAAGCAAAGCCTGCCCTAGACTTAGAGTAGAGAGGTAGATTGTAGTGCTTTGAAAAAGTATGCACTGAACTCCAAGTTGCAGCTTCCAAAATGTCTCTCGTAGGAACTCCCCTGAGGAAGGCAGCTGAAGTGGCAGCAGCTCTGGTGGAATGAGTCCAGATACTCCTGGGATTTGCTTTCCATGGTGTGAATAACAAAATCTGATTCCATGAGCAATCCATTTAGAAATGGTCTGTTTTGAAATGGCTTTACCTTGGGAACTTGAAGCATAAGAAAAGTACAGTTTTGTACCTACCATAAATGTAGATGTCCGAACTGGATAGCATCTGCAGTCATAACAAGTGGGTTGTCCTGTCGTCAGGCAGCCCTGCAGTCGGCCGGATTCCAAAGTCCGGGTCCGGCTTCGGCTGATGTCGCACTCCACCCGACGTCATCTCTGTTGGTCTTCGGGTATAAAAGCATCAGCCAACGCCATTTTCCTCAGTGTTTCTTGCCCCAGATGTCAGTAGCCCTCTTGCAGGCTAAAATTTGGATAGATGCCAATGTTTCCAAATAGATAGAGGTAAACACAACAATAAGCATATATGTACATATATACAAACAAATACACCATAAAAGACTCCCCCCCCAACAGCTAGCTATTAGGAGGGTAAACACCCTAGAGTACCACAGAGGGAAGGAGGGAGGTAATCCTGACTGCAGATGCTATCCAGTTCGGACATCTACATTTATGGTAGGTACAAAACTGTACTATGTCCTTCATGGATGCATCTGCAGTCATAACAAGTGGGTAGAATACCATAGCCAACAAGGGAGGAGGATAAAAGTAGATTATGGTGTGTTTAGGATCCCTTGCAGTACAGCAGTGGCAAACCCTGCTCGGGATCTGGAATATAGAGGCAAATTATAATGCTTGGCAAATGTATGCACGGAGGTCCAAGTAGCCTCAATAATGTCTTTGGTTGCCACTCGTGAAGAAGGCTGTGGTAGTGGCTGCTGCCCTTGTAGAATGAGGTCTTATGTTCTGTGGAATTGGTTTTCCATGGAAGGAGTAACAGTATCGTATGCAGTTTCCTATCCATTTGGAGATTGTCTGTTTGGAAATAGCTTTTCCTTCCCTTCCTGTTGCATAGGCTACAAAAGTTGGTCAGTCTTTCTGCTGTTTTTGTTCTGTCCAAGTAGTAGCGTAGCTGTCTATGTACATCCAAGGTATGCAGTATTCTTTCCCTCTGTTTTGTGGGTTGGGAAAGAAGGTAGGTAGGTGGATTGCCTGGTTCAAAGACACTCTGGATACCACCTTGGGCATAAATGTAGGATTAGTCCTCATGGACACTCTATCTTGGTGGAAGATTAGGAAGGGTTGCACTGCCATTAAGGCCTGTAGTTCTGAAACCCTCCTTGCTGAAGTTATTGCCAGTAGGAAAGCAGTTTTCCATGACAGGTGTTGTAGGTCTGCTGTTGCTGCTGGTTCAAAGGGTGATAGTGTCAACTTTTCTAGCACAAAGTTTAAATCCCAAGCTGGTAATGGTGGTTTCCTTGGAGGTTTTACATTCTTGATTCCTCTGAGGAACTGCCTGAGCAAAGGGTGCGAAAAACAGGTGGATCAAAGCTGTATTCTGCTGAAATAGCTGATGCATGTATCTTGATGGAGGAGTAGGACAGGCCTGAATGAAGAAGTTCGCCAGATACTCCAGAATGTTAGGCATATCTATGTTTGACACATCTTTTCCTCTTCCGTACTCCAAATGACAAACCTTTTCCATTTTCCAGCATAGTTCCTTCTTGTTGAAGGTCTGCGTGCTTCAAGAATAATGTCTTTAACTCTTTGGGAAAGTTCTGGATTAGCTGCTGTTATGTGATGTTCCATGCAGTCAGTTGCAGCGTTTTAGGTTTGGATGTATGATGCTGTAGTTGTTCTGAGTTAACATCAAAGGCATCAGAGGTATTGGCCACATTTTGTTCCGAGACATGCTCTTCAGTAGTGGGTACCAGTGCTGTCTTGGCCAGTTTGGAGCTATCAGGATTATCCTTGGACGTTCTTCCTTGATTTTTAGTAGTACCTTGTGTATCAAAGGAAGAGGTGGGAATGCATATGCTGTTAGGCCTTTCCAGTTGAAGGAGAGTGAGTCCACTTTCCATGCTAGTGGGTGGAATGTCCTTGTGCAGAATTTTTGAGCTGGTGATTGAGAGGTGATGCTAATAGGTCTATCTGTGGCATTCCCCATTTCTTTGAGATGGTCTTGAAGATGTCCGGTGCAGTTTCCATTCGTGGGCATCCAAGTGGTTCTGCTTAATATGTCTGCTAGAGTATTGTCTTTCCCCGTACATATATTGCCTGTAACTCGATGTTGTACCTGAGTGCCACGGTCCACAGATCCTAGGTCATTCTGCATTCGCGCTTTGATTGAGTGCCTCCCTGTTTGTTGATGTACCACATGACTGTGGTGTTGTCTGTCCTTATCATCAACTGGCCCTCTTTGAGAAATGGTTTGAACTTTTGGATTGCCAGTTTTACTGCCAGCATTTCTTATAGATTGATGTGCAGGCTAAGTTGATCCTGTGTCGACTATCCTAGCACGCATTTGTCCAGGATGTGGGCCCCCATCCTAGGTCTGAAGCGCCTGTTGTGATGGTCTGGCTTGGTTGACATCTGCGAAAGGGTAGGCCTGGGTTTGACTGGCATGCCTGAGCCCACCATAGGAACTCCTGTTTTAAGCATGGAATTAGTGGGATTTCTGTTTCTAGACTGTGTCTGTGTTGGGACCATAAATTCTTTAGGTACCACTGTAGTTTCCTCATATGTAGTCTGGCAAATGGGACCAAGATTATGCATGATGCCATGAAGCCCAAGGCCTGCAGAGCTTTTCTTGCTGTTAACTTGTTCAGTTTTGTTAGTGCCAAGAAGTAAAGAGGAAGTTCTTTTTGTTTTTCTGTAGTCAGGAATGCCATTTGTTGTACTGTGTCCAATTCACCAAGAATGTCCTTGTTTGGGATGGTATCAGCCTTGACTTTTGTAAATTGACTGTGTATCCCAGTCCTTGTAGCAAGTAAATGACCCTTTGTAAATCTGTTGTCAGCTTGCTTTTGTTGTCCCCTTGTAGCAGGCAGTCGTCCAGGTATGGGTAAATTTGAATTCCCTGTAGTCTGCAATGGGCATTACTGATGCCAGGCATTTTGTGAATACTCTGGGCAGTAGATAAGCCAAAGGGCAATGCTGAGAATTGATAGTGCTCTGATCCTGCAAGAAATCTAAGGTATCTTCTGCAGATTGGTCGAATGGGGACGTGCAGGTATGCCTCCTTGAGATCTAGAGTTACCAGCCAAGACTCCTTGCCCAGCATGGGAAGAAGTTGCTGTAGGGTCAGCATTTTGAATTTTGGGACAATGATGTATGTATTTAAGGTGGACAGGTCGAGAATTGGTCTCCAACTTTTTCCTTTCTTGGAACTAGGAATAGTCTGGAGTAGAACCCTTTCCTTGTTCTGCTGTTGGCACTCTTTCCACAGCTCTCATGTTTGCTAACTCCATTATCTGGCGTAGAGCCTCTGTTTTTGATTTGGAGGTAGGTTTGGCATTCCTCTTTTGACTGGTAAAGTGTGGAAGTGAAACCGTAACCTTGATCTATGGTTTGTAAAATCCACTTGTCTTTTGTTATGTAGTGCCAGTTCTTTGAAAATAAGGTTAACTTTCCGCCTAGAGGAGCTGCTATTTGTTCCTGGTAGGCGGATGTAGGATTAAGTCACTGTGGTTGTGCTGATGTAGTGGCAGTGGCTGTGTCTGTGCCTCTGTTGTTACCTTGCCACTGTCGTCCTCTGTAGGCACCTCCTCTGGATTGGTTTCTGCCTCTGGAGCCGCCTATTCCTGCCCCTGTGAAATTTTGTGGAGTCAGGAAAGGACCAATTTTGGCAGGCCAGTTCCTGCTAAACCTTGGGGTTGAACCTGCAAGAAATCTTTAACAGTTTGAACAGATTTTGCCTTTTCTTCCATTTTCTTCATAACCTGCTGGGCAGGTGTACCAAACAAACTTGTCTTGTCCATAGGAGCATCTAGCAACTTAGCTTTAACATGCTCGCGTAAAGCTTGTTCTTTTAGCCATGCATGCCTTCTTATCACTGTGCCTGTCATGGCTGATCTAAATGAAGCCTCCAGTGCATCATAGCCACATTTTAAGGAATGGTTGCTAACCTGTTGTATGTTATTTACCATCTCTAATACATATTTCTTATCAAGAGATTCATCAGTGGTTAGCTTTTTAGTTAACTGATCAAGCATAAACTCTTGGTATTGTATCATGTGAAACTGACAGTTTAAAGCTCTAGCTGACAGAGTAGCTGAAGTGTAGACCTTTTTACCCCATCTGTCTAATGACCTTGCTTCCCTTTCAGAAGGAATAGGGTTTTTAGCTGTGGTCGCTACTGCCTTGGGACCCTGGGATATAGTTTCTGGGTCTGCAAGTGGGGCCTTGTAAAGGTGGTGATGAGTATCTGGCACCCTGTAAAATCTGTCTGGTTTGGCAGGGGCTGGGGGTAAAGAATCTGGAGCGGAGCAAACATCATTGAAAGCATCATCCACCACAGAGAGAACAGGAGGTATAGCTAAGGGCCTGTGCTGTGGGGTGGGGAAGCAGCTGGAATGGATTCTTCAGCATCAGAATCTTCAAAATTGGAGAAGGGAGCCTCAGGCTGGTCAGTTATGTCTGATTCATCAGCAGAATCATCAGAAGACACTGGCTCAGGGGGCTCTGCCCTAGGTCTCTTCTCTGGGGGCTGAGAGGCCCTGTCTGGGTGAGATTGAGATCCTCTAATTAAAGAAATTAAATCTTCTGCCAAAGAAAGCATTTGAGAACTAGAAGAGGGCCTGGATGTGGGGGGTTTAACAGGCACTGTTTTAGAAGTCTTGGCTGCTTTAGCCCTGGCGAAGGCCTTAATGGACATGGCAGCAGGAGGCCTAGCAGCACCACGTGCTGGGGTAGAGACATCCAAGGGAATGGTGTCTGATAAGTCAACCACCGTAGTGGGTAAAATTTCTGAGGTCGATTCAAGAGTTGTAGCAGGGGCCTCAGTTGTAAGAATAGGTTCAGCTGTACTTTGATTAGTTTTCTCGGTTTCAGCCGAAACCGAGACACTCGCGGTTTGCTTTACCGTGGTTTCGGCCAAAACCGCGGACCGCGAGTGTCGGTCTTTATCTTTGCGTTTTTTGGGGGTAGTTGGAGGATCCGACGGCATAATGTACGCAAAATCAGAACCGAAAAACTGTTCTGCAAACTCCGACCGACGTCTAAGCGTCGGTTGAAAGAGGCACAGGCCGAACAGGCTGCTACGTCGTGGGCTGGGCCTAAACAAGGCAGACAGTAAGAGTGGAAATCTTTATGAGGTATTTGTTTCCCACAGGTTAAACAATTGTTAACTTTTTCTGACATCGGCTGAGGCAAGAAAGAGTCCCCAACGGGGTACTTAGCTTTAGAAGTCTTCGAAGTAGTATTCGGTAGAAGTAATCTCTGGATCCGACCGACCGGCACTTGCGAACAGCTTCTGCTTGGCCACGCGCAAGAAAGACTGAGGAAAATGGCGTCGGCTGATGCTTTTATACCCGAAGACCAACAGAGATGACGTCGGGTGGAGTGCGACATCAGCCGAAGCCGGACCCGGACTTTGGAATCCGGCCGACTGCAGGGCTGCCTGACGACAGGACAACCCACTTGTTATGACTGCAGATGCATCCATGAAGGACATCAAACAATTGCTCTGATTTTCTGATGTCCTTGGTTCTGTCCAGGTAACAACGTAGTTGTCTGTGTACATCCAAGGAATGTAAGATCCTTTCCCCTTTATTTTGAGGAGTGGGGAAAAAAGTTGGCAAGTGAATAGTTTGATTTAAAGCCACTTTGGAAACCACCTTAGGCATGAATGTAAGATTAGTCCCTAAAGACACCCTGTCTTGATGAAAAATAATATAAGGTTCCACAGCCATAAGGGCTTGCAACTCTGAAACTCTCATGGCAGAGGTCAGAGCTAACAGGATGGCTGTTTTCCAAGATAAAAACTTGATGTCAGAAGAGGCAGCAGGCTCAAAAGGAGGTAAGGTGAGCTTTTCCAAAACATAGTTGAGATCCCAAGCAGGAACGGGAGGAGATCTAGGAGGTCTTAAGTTCTTAGCTCCTCTGAGAAACTGTCTCATGAGCTGGTGGGAAAAGATTGGAGGGTCTGTATTATAATGAGCAGAAATAGCAGAGGCATGTATCTTTATGGAAGAGAAAGAGAGACCCTTATGTAAGAGATCGGTCAGGTAAAGTAAAATCAAAGGAATGTTAGGAAGAAGAGGATCAGAATCCCGAGCCTGCATCCAGGAACAAAATCTTTTCCATTTTCCTGCATAAGATTTTCTAGTGCTAAGACGTCTGGCTTCTAAAATGACATCCATAACCTGCTTGGGTAGGAGAGAATGAATCAAAGACCCTGGATTAACCAGGCCGCCAGGCTGAGAGTTCTGACATGGGAGTGTAGAACCTGACCCTGATGTTGGGACAGAAGGTTCGGAGTCTGTGGTAAAACCCAAGGCGGCTCCAGACATAGGTTTTTCAGAGTTTGGTACCAAAACTGTCGAGGCCAATTTGGGGCCAGCAAGATTATCATCTTGGGCTTGTCCTGTTTGATCTTTAATAATACCCGTGGAAGAAGAGGAAGAGGCGGAAAGGCATATCCCGAGAGGTTTCTCCAACTGAATGATAGTGCATCCACTTTCCAAGCTTGTTCGTGGAAAGTCCTGGTGCAAAAATTCTGTAGTTGATGATTGAGATGGGATGCAAAAAGGTCTATGTGAGGACATCCCCAGACTGCTGTTATCATCCTGAATATTTCGGTGTCCAGCATCCACTCGTGTGGATCCGAAAGGTTTCTGCTCAGACTGTCTGCCGGGAAGTTTTGCTTCCCTGGTAGAAACTGAGCTTGAAGGTCCAGATTGCAAGCTAGAGCTGTGTTCCATAGATCCATGGCTAGTCTGCAAAGGGGGTAGGAATGAGATCCCCCTTGCTTGTTTATGTACCACATAACTGTGGTGTTGTCTGTCCGTATCAGTAGTTGTCCTGGTAGCAGAAGATTCCTGAAGGCCAATAGAGCTTTCTGAACAGCTAACATTTCCTTTAAATCGATATGCAGGTGCTTCTGATCCTTTGTCCAAAGGCCCTGCAGACAGTTGCCCTGAAAATGGGCTCCCCATGCATAATCTGAGGCGTCCGTGATTAGTATCTGAGTGGCAGGAGGCAGACAGAAGGGTTTTCCTTTGTTTAGAGTACATGCCTTGGACCACCAAAGGAATTTCTTTTGAAGACAAGGCAGGACGGAGATCAGTATGTCTAAACTGTGGCAATGCTGAGACCATACACTTTTCAGGTACCACTGTATTTTCCTCATATGTAGTCTTGCATATGGTACGAGAAGGATGCAGGAGGCCATGTAACCCAAAGCCTGCAGGAATCTCCTTGCAGATAGCTGAGTTAAAGTTGCCAAGGTTTTGAAAGTTGAAGCCAGTTGAAACTGTTTTTCGTATGTCAGAAATGCCATCTGGGTTGTTGTGTTTAAAGAAGTGCCCAGAAAAATTATCTGTTGTGAGGGTGTCAAATTTGACTTTTTTATGTTTACAGTGAATCCCAGGAACTTGAGAAGATTCTGAACAAACTGTAGATGCTGGAGTAAGACCTCCTTGCTGTCTGCCTGAATAAGACAGTCGTCCAGATAAGGGTAAAATTGAATTCCTTTGAGTCTGCAATAAGCTACTACTGGAGCCAGGCATTTGGTGAAGACTCTGGGCGCAGTAGACAATCCAAAGGGCAGCGCAGAGAATTGAAAGTGCCTCGATCCGGCCTTGAACCTGAGGTATTTTCTGCGTTCCTGCCTGATGGGAATGTGTAAATATGCCTCCTTTAAATCCAAAGTTACCATCCATGCATTTTTGGTCAGCATTGGAAGTAGCTGCTGCAGAGTAAGCATCTTGAATTTTGGTATCTCTAGAAAAGTGTTCAAGACTGACAGATCCAGAATGAGTCTCCATGAATTTTGCTTCCTGGGGACTAGAAAGAGCCTTGAGTAAAAACCTTGTCCCATCTCTGAAAGTGGAACTAGTTCTATGGCTTTCATAGCCAAAAGAGCTTCCACCTGGTTTAAGGCCTCTGTCCATTGATGTTTTGGAAGATCCGGCCATCTGCTTGGCCTTGGTAGGGTATGAAAATGGAATTTGTAACCTCTTGAAACCACATCCAGAACCCACTTGTCTTGGTTATACGAGTCCAATTTCAGTGAAAAAGAGAAAGTTTTCCTCAGAGAGGGGCTTCCAGGTAAGAAGTTCCTGCAGCCCAACCGAGGGAGTCATTGAGTCTGTTTCCTATGAGTTTGCGACCTGTCCTCTCCTCCCCTAGGGGTGGAAGCAGTCCACTGTCTTGGTCTATAAGAGGCTTGTGTTTGAGGCCTTCCTCGGCAGAGTCTGTATCTACCCCTCTGAGGCCTGTCTGTAACAGGCTTGTGTTTGAGGCCTTCCTCGGCAGAGTCTGTATTTACCCCTCTGAGGCCTGTCTGAATTGGGAAAGGACCAATTTTTTGTAGGCCAATTCCTGCTAAATCTGGGTGGTTGTACTTGTAAGGAATCTTTAACTGTTTGCATGGATTTCGCCTTGTCCTCCATCTTTTTAATCACCTCTTCAGCTTTAGATCCAAACAAAACATTATGCTGAACAGGAGCATCCAATAATTTAGCTTTTACTTGATCTGGCAAATTTTGTTCCTTTAACCATGCATGCCTTCTAATTACTGTGCCAGAGGCAGCAGCCCTACAAGAAGCCTCCAAGGCATCAAATCCACAGTGTAAACCATGCTTCCCAACTTGTTCAGTGGCATGCATTAAGTCATGTAATTCCTTATCATCTGCACAGGCGGAAATGGAAGTTAGCTTTTGTTTTAAAACAGACAGGAGAAATTGCTGGTATTTCAGCATATGAAACTGACAGTTTAAAGCCCTAATAGATAAAGTTGCAGAAGTATACACTTTTTTGCCCCATCTTTCTAAAAATCTGGAATCCTTCTCAGTGGGAATGGGGTTTTTAGCAGAAGCGGCCTTAACTCCCTTAGGACCCTGAGAAATGGTTTCAGGGTCAGCAGTAGGGTTCTTGTATAAAAACTGGTGGGAATCAGGAACCCTGTAATATCTGTCAGGCTTAACAGGAGCAGGAGGAAAAGAGTCAGGGGTTAAGTTAGCCTCTGAAAAAGCATCATCCACAATATCCAAAATAGGAGGAATAGCCAGGGGTCTATGTTGGGGAAGAAGAAGAAAATCCCTTAGCCTTTTCTTAAGATTCCGAATACTCCTGTCCTTCCCAGTGGAAATGTTCCCTGATTTCATGCAAAGTTTCCCCAAAAGAGAAATCCTCAGGGGGAGAAGCTGAAAGAATGGATTCCTCAGCATCAGAATCCTCATAAGGAGGGAAAGAATATTCCTGGTCAGAAGAAGAAACTGAAGAAACAGAAGTCTGATCGGAGGAGTCATAATAAACTTCCTGCCTTGGCCTTTTATCTGGAGGGGGATGTGAACCCCTAATCATAGTAAGTAAATCCTCCGCCATCTTAAGTAACTGTTTCTGTGACTTGGGAGCCGGATCAGAAGAGGCCTGTGTTGAAGTCTTTGATTTGGAAGGAGTCTTTGCCTTTGTCTTTGTCTTTGCCTTTATTAGAAGCTGAGTAGGCCTGAAAACCCCTTCAGAAGCCAGTACCTGCACAGCGGCTCCGGACCCATCCAAAGGAGCATTGTCCGACGGTCCTGCAATAGAAATATTCAAAGGCCTAGTTGGCTCCTCGTGGGAGCCCGTTTCGGCCATTGGTTCCGAAATGGCCGACGACAGGGGCTGCAAAAGCGCCTCACTGACGACGGCCGAACCTGAAGCTGGCTCTGTTTGTACGATATCGTCAGATTTGGACCTCAGAGGCCTGTCTTTGTCCTTGCGTCGTTTGTGAACTCCGGTAGCCGGAACCGTATCTGACGACATTTTGTAATTAAAACATCTACCGAAGTAATGAAATGCAAAATCGTACCTTCGTTTAATTGTACGTTGATTGAATCTAGCACAAAACCGACAACTAGCTACGTCGTGGTCAGGGCCTAAGCAAGGAATACAGTAAGAATGAAAATCCTTATGAGGTATTTGCTTCCCACATGAAATACAATTATTAACTTTTTCTGACATCGGACTGGAGCAAGAAAAGTTTCAACGGGTACTTAGCTTTGAGTAGGAGAAGAAAGTCTTCGGACTGAAGTTTGTTCAGAAAAGATTGTCAGGAGTCAGCCGACCGGCACTTGCGAACTGCTATCACCGCACGGCAAGAAAGACTGGAGAACATGGCATCGGCTGTCAGCTTTGTACTCCTGTCGCTCTGACGTCAGGGAGCATGGCTAAACAGCCGACGCCAGACCCAGACTTTGGGATTCTGGCCGACCGAGGACTGCCTGCCGGCAGGGGAGAACCCAACAGTCATGACTGCAACAGTGAAACACGATGAACATCTATACATTTCTTGGCACTTGTCACGTGTCTGGAGCTGGATTTGGAGTCGGCTACTTTTACAGTGTGGGTTCTATCAGTAAGCCAGTTAGCAACCCATTGGTTGATGTAGGGATTAATGCCCAGCTTAGTAGGTTTATCTATGATTCCAGAGTGGGGGATGGTGTCAAAGGCCTTGGCAAGGTCTAGATAGGCTGTGTGAACCACCTTATCCTTGTCCATGGTTCTGGAGACTGATTCAAAGAAGTCAATCAGGTTCAGGAGACAAGATCGGCCCTTCACGAACCCACACTGGGTGGGGTCCAGTGTGTGAAGGTTGCCAATGTCTTTGTTTATAAGTTCCATGATAATACGCTCCATGGCCTTGCAGATAAGGCTCGTCAGACTGATAGGACGGTAGTTTCCAGGATCCAAGGTGGATCCCCCTTGTGGAGTGGGATAACTGTAGCTCTGCGCTACTCAGTGGCACAAAACCTGAGGTGAGGCTATGATTAAACATGACACTTAGGTGGGGTGCCAGTTCATATTGTAGTTCATGTAGTACACAGCCCGGGATGTCTTCTGGTCCCATGATGCTGTATTCTTAGCTTTGGAGAGTGCGTTTTTACCTGTGTGGCTGTTATTACCAGAATTTGTCAATCTTCCGGTATTGAGATGGGCCATTTAGGGGGTGAGAGGGGGGTGAAGTTGGCAATGAATCGATCTGCCAGGATACTGACAATATCCTTGGGATCAGTATATTTAATGCTATTCTGTTTTAGCTCAGAGCAAATCTGAGCATTGCCATTTAGATTCTTGACATAGTTATAGAATGCCTTGTGGTTGTCTTTGGAATCTTTGGCAATTTTATTTTCGTAAGTAGCTTTGGAGGATTTTATGAGGGATCTCAGTTTCTTACTGAGGCTGGTACGGGAGTTTTTTGCATCCTGGGATTTTCCTCTCTTCTGCAACAGTTTCTTCCTTTTGTTGTAAAGTTTGTTTATGGCAGTAGACCACCAGATTGGCTTCCTTTTTTTGAATGAGAGCATCTTGGTTCTATTTGGGATGGCATGATTCATGCATGAGTGGATGTGCTCGTACAGTGCCTTAGTGTAGGATTTAGCAGTTGAACTTTCAGTTCCTGTCTGCATGGGTGTCATGAAGTTTGTCACTTCTGACTTGAGTAGCATGAAGTTGGCTTTGGAGAAATTTTATATGAAGGTTTCCTTACTGGGGGGTGGGGGTGGGATGTGGATGTTAAGGGTGATTAGCTTAGCTTATGGTCAGACCTGACTAACGAGGGGGTGACCATAGGTGTGGAGCATCGATTTCCCATGTTGGTAATGACCAGGTCTAGGATATTGGAGCCCCTGGTAGGACTATGGATTAGTTGATCCAGGGCGTTGGAATTTATGAATTCCAAGAACCGTTGGGCAAAGGTGTTGGTACACGAGTAGTTTTCCCAGTTAATGGCAGGGTAGTTAAAATCACCCATTAGTAGGGTGTCTGGTTCTATCTTAATATTTTCCAGTATGTTTAGAAAGGTGTAGTGAGAATCTTGGGGCATGGTGGGGGATCTGTAGCAAGCTACAATTTGGATTGCAGTCTTACCTAGTGTTAGTGCACCTGGAGAATTTCAGAAGCATTGTGTTGGGCAACTAGCCTGGTGGTGTGAATATCCTTGGTGAATATTGACACTCCTCCACCTTTAGTGTTTCGGTCCTGGTTTGGTGGCCGAAAGGTGGTAAGAGTAGTAGCCTGGTACTGCAGGGGTGTTCTCTGGAGCCTTGAACCAGGTCTCAGTTACTGCACAGATATCAATGTTCTCCATTTTTAGGAGTGCCTCAAGAGAGTGCATTTTGAGGTTTAGACTTCTAGCATTGAGTAGCATTACCTTCAGATTTTGCATGCTTGTAGCTGTTACGATGGTGGCTTTGTTCTTTGAACTTAGCCTAAAAAAGGCACAACAGGGATGGCAAGAGCCTTAGCCAGTAACCTGAATCCCAAGTATGACAGGTGCAGACCATCTCTGGCAAAGCATCGTAGTCTGTCGATCATGTCGTCCCAGGCAGACAGATACTGGATCCCCTTTGAATGACACCAGAAGCTTAGCCAGTTGTTGAAGTCAATCATTTTGTCCTTATATTGTGGTATCATTCTGGGCAAAGGTAGGATGCTACTCAGGGCTAGGGTCATACCTGCCTGGGCAACATGATCCGAGAGCTCTTCCATGTCTCTTTTCATGTAGTTCATGGAGGTACGTATTCAAGTTATTCACTCCAACATGGACAATGACAGAGTCTTATTTGTACTTGTTGTGGAGTGACTTGAGTGCATGCATTATGTGGTGGATCCTGGCAACCGACAGGCAGCTGACTGTAATTTTCTCCTTGTTCAACCTGGTGAGTGGGACATCAGTGTGCCGAGTCACCTATGACTAAAGTGTTAGGTATGTTGTCTTGCCTTAGGGGCTGTTGCTGGGTGGCACACTGGTGTTGTGAGCTATGTGACACTTTGGTTGTGATTGGTGTTTGTTTGCGTTTCAGCTACAAAGGTCCTTGTTGCTTGGGCTGGTTACAGTTAAAGGCCTCTGCATATGTGGATTTAGTGTTGCTGTACGAGGGTGTTGGTGGTGTGGGTTTAGAAGGGCTATGTGTTGCTTGAGGTGTAGTGTGGGTATTAACCTTCTCCTCTTGACTGTCTAGCACAATCTTGGGTGGAGAGAGCTTTGCTTCCATTTTGGCTATGTAAGTGCATCTCTTACAGGTTGTAGTGTTGGGTGGTAGGAGGAGAGGGTTGTCTGTGTGCATGAGGCAATTGCTGCATTGCCCCAGTATGCCCAGATTCACCAGGTGGACAGGAGAAATCACCAGAAGCTGACCCTTGGACATGCCTGGTTTGGTGCTTTTTTTTTTTTTTTTTTGTAAAGTACAGGAGCTGTTTTCCCTTACCTTAGCAAGGTACTTTGCAATTATAGACTGTTTAGTGCCTACGATTAATTTCTCCTTATTAACAAGGAGAGTTGAGTGCTTGTACCAGTTTAAGGCTTCCTAGTGCTTTCCAGCAGGTATTAGAGCAAGTGCTAGTTACAGGGATGCTTAAAGGTAAGATGAAAAAAAATGCACACTGCAGTGTGCACTAGAGAAGTTAGATGTGAAAGTAGGTAACTTAGGTTTTACCTGTTTAAAAAGTTAAGGTTTATGGATTGAAAGGGGTGGTCACTTTTGTATTCTGGCACTATGAAATACAGTAGGATGGCCAATAAATTTAAATAGTTGCAGGGGAGGGATTTCAAAAATGATGACTTTGTGATTACTCACACAAGCCAGTGAAAGCAGAGAGGAAATGAGATGTAGGGTCAGATTAACATAAGAGGCAGACAACTAGAAAGACAGTGGTATTTAACAAGACCACTGTAACTGGGTGGGAAAAAAATTCTGCCTGACTCAGAAGAGACAGAGCTGTGGTCTCTTTTGAAGTTTTAATATTCAGTTAAAGCAGATGTCCTCAGAAAAAAGGGGTCTGAAAGGAATCAGAAGCCTATCTCCAACACAGTCAGGCGCAAAGCTGAAAGACGTGGATGATAAGAGATCCTTTGTCCTGTGTGAGAAGGTCCACCCTGTGAAGTAACTTGCGATGATTGCCCTTGACTAAATGCTGTCTTGGACAAAAGGGGATCACCAACAAGATTTTTGGTTTGTCCTGCTGAATCCTGAGCAGGACTTTCTGAACGAAAGGAAAGAGGGAGGATACCTAAAGAAACATCCCCTTTTCCATGAAATTGATAGGGTGTCCACTGTCCCAACCAAAGGACCTGGTACTCTGGCACAAAGAAAAGGAAGTTGTCTGTTCAGAGGGGAGGCAAATAGATCTATCTGAGGAGTAACCCACCGGTGGACAATGTCCAGAAACACATCCCTGTGAATCATCCATTTGTGGGACTGAGTCATGCAGCTGCTCAGCGTGTCTGCCACAGAATTCTGACTGGAAGAGATATAAACTGCCTGAAGAGTCACCCGGTACTGAACTGCCAGGACTCCACCCATTTGTTTACACACCAGAGAACTGTGGTGTTGTCTGTAAACAGTTTTAGAGGTCTTGGATGGAAAAGAGGATGAAAAGCCTGAAAAGATAATATGAGGGCTCTTATCTCTTTGATGTTG
This sequence comes from Protopterus annectens, assembly GCF_019279795.1. Classification (NCBI taxonomy): domain Eukaryota; kingdom Metazoa; phylum Chordata; order Ceratodontiformes; family Protopteridae; genus Protopterus; species Protopterus annectens. Next base: position 354,515,091 of record NC_056733.1, on the reverse strand, counting down.
CTATGCTCCTCCTTTTGAGAAGAACAGAGGCCCTGTACCTACATGGAAGCAAAGGTTGCTCCCCATCCTAGGTCTGAGGCGTCTATAAACAACTCTTGAGTGGGAAGAGGAGGATGCAGAAGGTCTAGGGTTCAGGGAAATCTGCTAAATCCACCAAAGAAGTTCCTATTTTAGACAATGGAGAAGAAAGAAAAGTTGGGTAAAATCTTACTATAAAAGAAGTTATGTACTCACCATAACGCTCCATCTGAGTAGGTAACTTCATTTGTCAGCAACCTGTGGGTATCAGATCCGACCTCGGATCCGAGCCGGCAGCTTTCCAAGCTAAAAGATTCGAGCTCTCAGCTCCTCCCCCTTACCCATAATACCCTGCTACCTCCCTCCAGTCCTCAGATCGAGTTTGCCAATTATACACCCAAAAAAAAAAAAACAATCTAAGACACTCGAAAGAGGAACACTAACCTGATGCATGACAAAGGGAAACCTTCCGTCATAGATATAACCATGAAACAGGCTAGGGGGAAGGAGGGGGGGGGGTCGGTTGCTGACAAATGAAGTTACCTACTCAGATGGAACATTATGGTGAGTACATAACTTTTTTATCTGAAACAGTTAACTTCATTTGATCAGCAACCTGTGGGACAGAGTCCCCAGCTACCAAAATCCTTGGGCGGTCCTCAAGGAAGGATATTCCAGAGCACTGCGGAGCGAAATGCTGCCCTACTTCTGGATATCAGATCCAACTTATAATGAGAAATGAAGGTATGAGAAGAGGACCAAGTAGCCGCTGAACAGATGTCATTCTAGAGGAACTTTTGACCAGAATGCTGCAGAAGTAGCCATAGAACGGGTAGAATGGGCATGAACCCCAAAGGGTTCAGGCCGGCCGGAAGCTAAATAAGCGTGCACAATGCAGTGGGATATCCATCTAGCTAAGGTAACTTTCGTAACAGCCTTTCCCAAAGATGGCTTAGCGAAAGACACAAAGAGCTGATCCGATTTCCGAGTAGTCGCTGTCCTGTGCAAGTAAAAACTCAATTGTCTGTGCACATCCAGTAAGTGCAACCTGTATTCCCCTTTGTTCTGAAAGATGGGGAAGAAAACAGGCAAGTTAATGGTTTGGTTGATATTGGATTCAGAGGCCACCTTAGGCAAGAATGAAGGGTTAGTCCTGAGAGACACTCTTGTCCTTATGGAAGACCAGATACGGGGGTTTCATACAAAGAGCTTGAAGTTCAGATACCCTTCTGGCTGAAGTAATTGAAATCAGGAAGGCTGTTTTCCAAGATAAGAATTTTAACTCAACCGAAGCTGCCGGTTCAAAGGGTGGGCCCTTCAGTGCCTGAAGAACCAAGGTTAAGTCCCATGGGGGAACCGCATTCTTGACCGGAGGTCTCAACAGAAAGGTGCCTTTCAAAAAGGTTTTGCATATCTTAGCAGACGCTAAGGGGCCAAGGTTATCCCCTATGTGGAAATGGGAAATGGCTGCCATTTGGACTTTGACTGTAGAAGCACTGGCTCCTTGGTAGAAAATATGGGACAGGAATTCAAGAACCATTGGAATGGGAGCAGTAAAGGGGTCTAAATCCCTATGTTTGGCCCAGATGGAAAAACGCTTCCATTTACTTCTGTAGATCTTCCTGGTGGAAGGTTTATGTGCCGCCACCAGAACAGATTTTACGGAAGACGAGATACCTGGAGTCCTAGGTATTAGTGGAACTGGATCAACCAAGCCATGAGCTTGAGGTCGTCCAGGTTTGGAGGTTGTAATCCCACAGGATGAGAAATCAGATCTGGAATGGGATCTAAGATCCAAGGAGGAGCTACGCTGTGAGACCGCAGGTAAGGGAACCAGATCTGGCGAGGCCAGAATGGGGCTATGAGGATTATCTTGCTCCCCAACCGATGAGCTTTCTGCAGAAATTTTCTCATTAGCAGAAGAGGAAGATAAGCATAAAGAAGACCGGGGGGCCAAGCATGAACCACAGCATCTCTGGGGCTCTCCCCTGTTGGGGGAATTAGAGCGAAAAACTCGCTGCATTTTGCGTTTCAAGGAGAAGCGGAAAGATCGCAGCAAGGTTGACCCCATCTGAGGAAGATCTGATTCGCTACTTATGGGTTTTTAGACCACTCGTAAGGTGCGAGGATCGAGTGACTCAGCTTGTCCACTAGAATGTTGGACCGACCCGGAATGTGCGTTGCTATCATTAAGCGGTTGGTGGAAATCGCCCATTCCCAAACTCTCATAGCCTCTCGACAAAGAGGGTAAGATCTGGTTCCTCCCTGTTTGTTGATGTACCAGGCTACTGACTTGTTGTCTGTTTGAATTGCAATAGTCCCCAGAGGAAGAAGGTCTTGAAGGGCTTGCAACGCTAGAAGCACCGCCCTCATCTCCAGGATATTGATATGCAGAACGGTCTCTAAAGGGGTCCACGTGCCTTGGATGGTTCTGCCCATGGAATGCCCCCCCACCCGAGGTGAGAAGCGTCCGTGGTCAGCATGGTTTGGGGTTGAGACATCACAAACGGTCTCCCTTCCCGCAGCTCTCGGGAATGGAGCCACCAAAGAAGGGAGTTCCTGCAAACCCTGCTTAGGGGAATCGGAGAATCCAATGGGTGAAGGAGGAGAGACCACTGAACCTGAAGAGTCAATTGAAGGACTCTCATGTGCAATCGTGCCAGAGGTGAAAGACTGATGGTTGCCGCCATGGAACCTAGGGCTCTCAGGACCAATTCTGCAGGTGGGGCTGGGGACTGTAGAAGCGCTATTACATGGAGTGACAAGTTGCGCAACCTGTCCGCTGTTAGAAGGGCTTTGGACTGGAGCATATTTATCCTGGCCCCTATGAAATCCAGAACTTGCACAGGATGAAGAGAAGACTTCTGAAAATTTATGGTAATGCCTAGATGCTGGGCCAAGGATAAGGAATAATCCCTGGTGGAGCAGAGCAGATGCCTGGTGGGGGCGGTGAGGAGCCAGTCGTCTAGGTACGGAAAGACCTGAATTCCCTGAAGTCTCAGGTGGGCTGCTGCAACTGCCATGACCTTTGGTGAACACCCTGGGGGCTGTGGTGAGGCCGAACGGGAAAACCCTGCACTGAAAATGACTGGCTCCTAGCCAAAAGCAGAGAAACCTCCTGGACAGTCTGTCCATGAGAATGTGGTAGTACGCATCCTTGAGGTCTATGGAGCACATCCAGTCGTTCTCCTGTAGAAGAGGGAGAATAGATTGCAGAGTGACCATCCAGAATTTCTCTTTGGCAATGAACAGGTTTAGATTTGACAGGTCGAGAAATGGCCTCAAGTCCCCCGTCTTTTTTGGCACCAAAAAGAACCTGGAGTAATTGCCCAACCCGGATTGCTCTGGGGGGACATGCTGGATGGCCCTTTTTTCTAGCAACTTCTTTATTTCTGAAGCCGCCGCCTCCCTCTGATTGGGTGGGACATCGGGAAGGCGCTTTGTTAGTGGGGGAAGATTCCGAAAGGGGATAGTGTAACCTCTGGATATTATTCGGTGCACCCAATGATCTGTAGTAATGGACTCCCAACTTTGTAGGTGCTCCAAAAAATGCCCCCCCGACTGCCTCCAGAGAAGGACAGCCGGGCAAGCCCTCAGGGCTGCTGCTCGGGTCGGTCCGAGAAAGGTTCTCTGGACCCGAAATTCTCTGGCCCCCCTCTGACCTCTGGGCTGGCATCCACCTTGTCCTCCTCTGCCTCTGAAGGATGAAGGGTCTGGAGCGGGATGGGACTGCTGGGACTTCCGGAACCACATCTTCTTTTGTCCTCTCTGGTTCCTTGAGAAGGACCTTTGAGGATTCGAGAAGCGGATCCCGATGGCAGACAGCGTCTTCCCATCTTTCTCGCTCTGGAGCAGCGTGTCGCGGACGGTTTTGCCGAATAGCGTAGAACCGTCAAAGGGAGCGTTCGCGAAGGATGCCTTGAAGGGTTCCGCAAGGCAACCCCTGCCCCGCTGGCTCTAGCCGCTCCCTCCGTGGCATGGGAGAGAAGTGCATGGAAGTGTCAGAAATTGACTTTAGAGTGGCCATGCGAGCCGAGAAGGTCCGTTTGTCCTCGGCCGCCATGGACTCTGGGGGAGCTCCAGCATATTCTTTTATCAGATCCTGCTGGAGTCTAATGACGTGCCAGACAATTCAGCGCCCTTACAGAAAAGGTGGCTGAAGCAAACATCCGCTTTCCAATACGGTCCATCGTCTGAGACTCCTTATCAGGAGGAGGGACAGAGGAACTTTCTTGCGCTAGTTCCTTCTTGGTGGCAGCCGCCAAAACCATGGCATCTACTGGGGAACCTTTATTCCACACCAGTTTGTCAGGGGGAGGACTAAGTATCTTGTCTGGTCTTCTAGGGATTGGCTCCACGGTGTCCGGCTCCTTCCAAGTCCTGGTAGTAATCAAGTCTACCAGGGGATCAGCCGGGGGAACACCCAAGAGGTAGATGGGCCTGCGTCGAACGCCTCCAGAAACACAGACTCATCCGAGGAAGGTTTTTGGGCTGACCACCCCCCTCTAATACGCAGCATTTCCATAATGTCTCCAAAGGAGACGTCTTCAGGGGGTGACCTTGGGGAACCTTCCCCTTCCTCTAAGTCCGTGTCCTCCGTGAGGGGTACGGGGGAGTCCAAGTGCCTCCTCTTGCACTTTCGTTTGTGAGGGACCTCCTCGGTGGGGCTGTCCGAGGAGGGCTCACCAACGGGGTCCTGTTCCCCTACGGGAACCACCTGGAGCACCGGCGCAGGCTGTCCCTGGGGCCGGATGATGGAAGACAGGCCCAAATGCGAGGGAGTGAGGGGTGGATCCGCAGCCCGGACCGGGGACCTGGAACTCCTCGACAGCACCCTCTCCACCACGTCAAAAGCCGAGGGTGAACCACTCTCCCCTGGCTCTGAGAGTAGCCCCCTCGGCTCCGACGTGAGGACTAGTGTCGGAGCCGATGCGATCGGACCCAAAATGGAAGCGTGCTCTGACCAAAATGGAGCCAAAGATACACTCACCCCTGCGGATCCGAAGTTCGGCTCTTGGCCCCGAGAGGTCGGATCCGACATGCTCGAGGGTATGGTCTGCGAAGTAGCCACCACTGTCGGCGCCGACGCCACGGCTCCAAGACGGCTCAGATCCAAAGACTCCGAAACCCGATAGTGAACCAGAGAAGGAGCAACTGGGGCAAAGAAAGGGTCCGAGCTCCCCCCCGGAGGGGGGGGTGGGAGGCAAGAGCACTCCCATCTGCATTTGGGCCTGCAGGAATCAACACATCATCCAGTCCATATCAGCGTCAGACATACTCCTAGTAGACCTTGAAGAGGTCGTCAAGGCGGGCCGGGAAGGCCACCTAGATAACCTTGAGGGAAACCGGGACTCCTCCTCCGGCTCTGGAGAAAAGTGGGGAGAATGGAGCCGAGAGGGGAAAGAACCGGAGACCCTCCTGGGAGAGCCAACTAATTTAGCAGGCGGAGCAGAATGATGAGATTCTGCCCGCCGCTTGTGGCTCTTATGCCGGTCCTTATCCCTATGTCTCTTCTCTTTGATAGAAAAGTCCCCCTCTCCCTGGGATACAGAGGAAGGTTAAGTCCCTGCCAGGGGAGGGGGAGGTGAAGGTTGGACAGCCGCAGCTGCGACTGGTGCCGCTGAGGGAGAGGAGGAAGAAGAATCCACGGGGAAGAGTCCCGCCAGGATTAACTTATTCCTCCTATCCCTCACAGCCCAGGGGTTAAAGGCTGCGCACACTTGGCAGCCCGAAGACAAGTGGGCCACCCCCAGGCATAGAACGCACTGAGTGTGGCCATCCACTGGGGACAGCTTATGACCACACTCAGTGCATTTAGAAAAAATGGCCTTAGGCCCCTCAGCCATCGCACGTTGAAACGCGCCCACACACCCAGGGAAAGGGGAGGGAAAACACTAAAATTTACACTAAGTACCAAAAAAAACACCGAAAAATAGAGAGACAGAAAACTAAGGGCCTACTACACTCACACACACCGAAAAAACACTAAAAACTTTGAAGAAAATAGTTTTAAATACTCTCACCAACGCCAAGAGTTCGTCACTTAAGCTGTCAGAAGCCGCAGCAAACGAGATCTGAGGACTGGCGGGAGGTAGCAGGATATTATGGGTAAGGGGGAGGAGCTGAGAGCTTGGATCTTTTAGCTTGGAAAGCTGCCGGCTCGGATCCGAGGTGCTGATCAAATGAAGTTAACTACTTCAGATCCATAGATGTCCTTCTCTTCCATGTTGCAGTATTCATCAACATAAGGGTTTATTCCTCTTGCTACCTGAATGTCCAGCCAGTATACAAAAGTTTTCAGTCACTGTATGGTGCATGGGACATCTGAAGTGGCTAGTGGAACATGGGCCATAAAAGTGATGTTTACACGCACCAGCTCTCAGAACTGTAAGCCCCAGCTGGAACCAGTCCTAGCAAGGGAAAATGCCATCCAGAAGGGGAAATTCAGCATAACAGGAAGTGAAGGAGGCTGGGAAGGAATACTGCAACACAGAAGAGAAGGACATCTATGGTTATGCTAAGATTTTACACAACTTTTCTATGTCCTTCTATTCCCATGTTGCAGTATTCATCACATATGGGTGAGTGCCAAGGCTCACTGTGAAGTGGGTGGTGGCCTACGAGCAGTCTCCAGGAATCCATGAAGGCTAGACCTGGCAAAACCCAACCTGGCTCTGGAAATATGGTCTAACTTGTAATGTTTGGTGAAGGTGTGTACTAATGACCAAGTGGCTGCTTCAAGAATGGTAGAGGTATCCAAACCCCTGAACAAAGCTGCTGAGGAGGCCATAGCCCTGGTGGAGTGTGCTTTAACAGTACCTTGCAAGGATTTCCCATGACACTCTTCTGGCTGAGCTCAATGCCACGAGAAGTACAGGTTCCATGTACAGTGTTTTAGGGAAGCTTTGTCTGCTGGCTCGAAAGGAGGAAGCGTAAGCTTTTCCACAACACAGCTGAGGTCCCATGGGGGACAGCTTCCTGGGGTGTCTCAGGAATAACTTAGCTGGCAGTCTGGAAGCTAGCGAGCAATCCAGAGGAAGGCATGCTGAAATGGCAGACAAGAGGGCTTTAAAGGATGAGTAGATCAATCCTGTCTGCAGTAGTTCACACAGGTAAGACAGAACTAGAGGGGTCTTGCTTGCAAGTGGGTCCAACTGTCTATTGAGACACCATATAGAAAATTTCTTCCACTTTGATAGGTAAGATTTTCTCATATTGGATTCCCTGGCCTCCTGCAGGAGAGTGAGCATGCCTCATTGTAAAGGTGTCTGAAGGGGATCAGAATCCTATCAGCCACATGGTGAGGTGCAGCAGCTGCCATTGTGGGTGTATTTGGGATCCCTTGTGCTGTCAGAGAGGGTCTACTTTGGAGGGTAACTTGCAGTGATTGCCCTTGGATAGTTGTAGTAGTAGGGGCAACCAATACTGTTTTGGCCAATAGGGAGTCACCAGCAAGATTTTCGGTCTGTCCTGCTGAATCTTCAGCAGGACCTTCTGTACAAGTGAAAAGGGGGGAAAAGCATAGAGAAACTTCCCCTTCCAAGAGATTGAGAAGGCATCTGTTGCCTTTGCCTGAGGGTGCGAGAGCCTGGTGCAGAAGGAAGGAAGTTACCTGTTGATGGAGGAGGCAAACAGGTCTATTTGAGATATACACCACCGGTGAACCAGATCCAGGAAGACATCTCTGTGAAGCATCCATTCATGGTTGGTTGTGATGGATCTGCTGAGAAAGTGTGCCTGGGCATTCTGTTGTGAAGGGATGTAAACCGCCTGCAGGGTAACTCCCTGGGAGGTGGCCAGTTCCCACACTAGGAGAGCTAATCTGCAAAGCAAGTAATATTTTGCCCCCCCCCCCCCCTGTTTGTTGAGATACCACAGCACTGTGGTATTGTCTATAAAGATCTTCAGTGGACCCTTTTGTAGATTGGGATGGAAGGCTCATAGGGCCAGAAGTACTGCCCTCACCTCTCGGACACTGATGTGTTCTTTTTTGTGTAGCTCTGGCCACAGCCCCTGCACTTTCAGATGGCCCAGAGCTGCTCCCCAGCCCAAGTCTGAGTTATCTGTGTGTATGATCTCTTCAGGTTGGGATGGCTGGAGGGGAACACCTAGACTGAGGTTCACTTGCTTCAACAACAACTGGATTTCTAGTTTGAGTCAGGGCAAGAAGGAAACCCTGTACTCCAAGGGGTGGGAGTGTTGGGTCCAGACTGACCTTCGGTATCATTGCAACTTTCTCTTATGAAGTCTTGCTAATAGTAACATGGGGATAGTAGCTGCCATGTAGCCCAGGAGCCTGAGGTACTGCCTTGCTGTCAATTCTGTTGTCTGAAGGAAGTACAGTTTTGTACCTACCATAAATGCAGATGTTCGAGTGTTCACCCTGCTGCAGTCCAGGTTACCCTCCCACCATCCCCTCTGAACTAGCTGAACTTATCTCTACCACTTTATCCTATACTACCTCTGTGGTGTATTTGCTTGTGCCTAAGGGTGTATATATATATATATATATATATATATATATATATATATATATATATATATGTAGATGTTCGAGTGTTCACCCTGCTGCAGTCCAGGTTACTTAGTATAGGATAAAGTGGTAGAGATAAGTTCAGCTAGTTCAGAGGGGATGGAGGGAGGGTAACCTGGACTGCAGCAGGGTGAACACTCGAACATCTACATTTATGGTAGGTACAAAACTTACTATGTTCATTGTGTTATCCTGCTGCAGTCATCACACTTGGGTTGAATCCCAAAGCTAAGCTAAGGAGGGGAGGTAGAGTCAAATAGGGTTAGAAGAGGCTAGTCGGCCCTGAAAAACTGCAGTGGCAAAACCAGCTCTAGACTTAGAGTAAAGAGGTAAGTGATGGTGTTTGGTGAAGGTGTGCACTGAACTCCAAGTAGCAGCTTCCAGAATATCCTTGGTTGGCACTCCCCTGAGAAAGGCTGCTGATGTAGCTGTAGCCCTGGTGGAGTGGGACCTAATGTTAGCAGGTACTGGTTTCCCATGATGTGTGTAGCAGAAATGTATGCAACATCCTATCCATTCAGAAATGGTCTGTTTTAAGATAGCCTTTCCTTGTGATAGGCTACAAAGAGCTGGTCAGTTTTTCTGAAAGCCTTAGTTTTATCCAAGTAGTAATGTAATTGCCTGTGAATGTCCAAAGAGTGCAGGAGTTTTTCTCCTTTGTTCTGGGGATTTGGGAAGAAGGTGGGCAAGTGAATGGTTTGGTTTAGGGCCACACTGGATACCACCTTTGGCATAAAGGAAGGATTAGTTTGTAGAGAAACTCTATCTTGATGAAAAATGAGGAAAGGTTCCACTGCCATTAGTGCCTGTAGCTCTGAGACTCTTCTAGCTGAGGTTATTGCTAGTAGTAGGGCAGTTTTCCATGAAAGAAATTTTAAATCAGTTGAAAAAGCTGGTTCAAAGGGTGGCAGTGTAAGCTTTTCCAGGACAAAGTTGAGATCCCAAATAGGTGTTGGAGCTCTCCTTGGCGGTCTTAAGTTCTTGGCCCCTCTGAGGTACTGTCTTAGGAGTGGATGTGAAAATAAAGGAGGATCCATGCTGTAATGAGCTGAAACTGCTGAGGCGTGGATCTTAATAGATGAAAAGGAAAGTCCTTTGTGTAACATCTCAGTTAAACATTGCAGAATCTGAGGAATGTTCGGCTCCAGGGGATTTAGGCCTTTAGCCTGGTTCCAGGAGCAAAATCTTTTCCATTTGTCTGAATAGGTTTTCCTGGTGCTGGGCCTCCTGGCCTCCAGAATGACATCCATAACAGCTTTGGATAAAGGTGTTGGCTGGTTGTTTAGGTAATTTGCCATGCAGCCAGGTTTAAAGTCTTGAGCTGGCTGTGTAGAATCAGATTGTCTCGCTGGGTGAGCAGGTGAGGAATTTGTGGTAAAATCCATGGTGGGCCCTGGGCCATGGTTCTTAAAATTGGATACCAATGTTGGCGTGGTCAGTCTGGTGCAACGAGAATCATTTGTGGCCTCTCTAATCTGACTTTCAGCAGTACCTTTGCTAGAAGAGGCAGTGGAAGGAAGGCATACACTGTTAATGTTTTCCAACTGAATGAGAGAGCGTCCACTTTCCAAGCTAGTGGATGGAAGGTCCTTGTGCAAAATTTTTCAAGTTGGTGGTTGTGGGGGCTTGCAAACAGATCTATGTCTGGGCGTCCCCATTTTTGAGGCATCATTGCAAATACTTGTGGATCTAGTTTCCATCCGTGTGGATCCATGATGTTTCTGCTTAGGTCGTCTGCCAATGTGTTTTTCTTTCCTGGCAGGAATTGTGCATATAATTGAACCTGGTAAGACAGTGCAGTGTTCCACAAGGTCATTGCTTGCCTGCATAGAGGGTAGGAATGTGTGCCCCCTTGCTTGTTTATGTACCACATAACTGTGGTGTCGTCTGTCCTTATTAGTAGTTGTCCTGGGTGTAGAAGGTCCTTGAAAGCTGTTAGGGCATTCTGCACTGCTAGCATTTCTTTTTGGTTGATATGCAGGTGTCTCTGATCTGTAGTCCATTTGCCCTGAATGCACTGTCCTGCCATGTGTGCTCCCCCAGGCATAGTCCGATGCATCTGTTGTCATAGTTTGCCTGGCTGTGGATAAGGTGAAAGGCTGACCCTTGTTGAGGTGACATGCCTGTGCCCACCATAGAAACTCCTGTTGAAGGCAGGGAATGAGTGGAATCATGGTTTCCAAGCTGTGGCTGTGCTGAGTCCATACAATTTTCAGGTACCATTGTAATTTCCTCATATGCAGTTTTGCAAATGGTATTAGTAGAATGCAAGATGCCATGAATCCCAAGGCCTGCAGAATTTTTCTTGCAGGGAGTTGGATCTTTGTTGCCATTATTTTGAAATAGTGAAACAGATGTCGTTGTTTGTCTGGTGTGAGATAAGCCATCTGGGCCGTTGTATTCAAGCTGGCACCCAGGAATGTTATGTTTTGTGAGGGCACTAGTTGTTTTGTGAGGGCACTAGTACTGATTTCTTTTCATTTACTGTGTACCCTAGGCAACTTAGAAGGTGTTTGACAAATGCCAGATGCTGTAAAAGAATGTCCTTGCTTTCTGCTTGAATAAGACAGTCGTCCAGGTATAGGTATATTTGAATTCCTCTTTGTCTGCAGTATGCAATTACTGGTGCCAGGCATTTTGTGAAGACCCTGGGCGCAGTAGATAAGCCAAAGGGCAATGCAGAGAATTGATAATGCGTTGAACCTGCAATGAAGCGGAGGTATCTTCTGCAATTTTGTCTGACAGGGACATGCAGGTATGCCTCCTTGAGGTCCGAAGTGACTAGCCAAGCCTTCTTGCCCAGCATGGGAAGAAGCTGCTGTAGTGTTAGCATCTTGAATTTTGGTACTTGCAGATAGGTGTTCAGAATTAAAAGATCCAGAATGGGTCTCCATGCTTTGTCCTTTCTTGCAACTAGGAAGAGTCTTGAGTAAAATCCTTGTCCCTGCTCCTGTGTAGGTACCTGTTGAATGGCTCCCATGTTCATGAGAGCTGTAATTTGTTTTTGTGCCTCTGCCCATTGATTTGGTGGCAGGTTTGGCATTCCTTTAATCCTTGGTAAGGTATGAAAGTGGAATCTGTATCCTTGAGAGACAATGTTTAGAACCCATTTGTCCTTTGTGATGATGTGCCAGTTGTCTGCAAAAAATGCTAGTTTTCCTCCCAAGGGTGTAGCCAGGAGAGATTTGCTTGGTAGTTTGAGGATAGTCATTGTGTCTGCCTTCTGCTAGATTGGGGCCTGTCTTCTCCTCCTTTCTAGGTAGCAGCACCCCATTGGCAAGGTTTTTAAGGGCCCTGTGACTGACCTCTGCCCCTTGGGCGTCTGTATTTGCCCCTCTGTGATCTGTCTGAACCTGGAAAGGACCAATTTTTTGTTGGCCAATTTCTGCTGAAACGAGGGGGTTGTACCTGCAAGAAATCCTTGACCGTTTGCATAGATTTAGCCTTATTCTCCATTTTCTTTTAAACCTCTTCTGCTTTGACACCAAATAAATACATCCTGTTGTAAAGGTGCATCTAATAATTTTGCTTTAACATGGTCAGGGAGGGTTTGCTCTTTTAACCAAACATGTCTACGAATGACTGAGCCAGTAACAGCTGCTCTACAGGAAGCTTCCAGTGAATCAAATCCGCATTGTAAAGTATGCTTGCCCACCTGTTCAGCTGCATGCAACAGATCCTGCATTTCCTTGAACTCAGGCTGTTGAGTGTGTGCTCATTTTTTGTTTTAACTGAGACATCATGAATTGTTGATATTTCAACATGTGAAACTGGCAATTTAATGCTCTCATAGCCAAAGTTGCAGAGGTGTATATTTTCTTTCCCCATCTATCTAGGGCTCTGGAATTTCTTTCAGAGGGCACAGGATTTTTAGCCATAGAAGCCTTTGCTCCCTTAGGACCCTAGGATATGGTTTCTGGGTCAGCTACAGGGCTTTTATAAATGAATTTGTGCGAGTCAGGTACTCTGTAGTATCTGTCTGGTTTGGCTGGAGCAGGAGGTAGAGAGTCTGGATTTAAACTAGTCTCCAAGTAGACATCAACAGGAGGAATAGCAAGAGGTCTGTGCTGGGGTAATAGAAGGAACTCTTGGAGCCTTTTCTTAGAATCTGAGTAATCCTGGCTTTCCCAGTGGAAATGTTCCCTCATGGTATGTAATGTTTCCCCAAAGGAGTAGCCTTCAGGGGGAGATGCTGAGAGAATAGAGTCTTCAGCATCAGAATCTCCATAAGGTGGAAAAGTGTAATCCTGTCCCTCAGAAGAATCTGAGGAGAGAGAAACCTGGTCAGAGGATGCATAATCCTCCTCTTGTCTTGGTCTTTTATCAGGAGGGGGATGGGAACCCCTGATAAGGGTAATTAACTCTTCAGCCATCTTAAGCATCTGTTTCTTAGGCATGGGGCCTTGACCTGTAGACTGATGAACAGTTTTCTTAGGTTTTAAAGGAGTTTTAAGCTTAGCATAAGATTTAATGGTGAGTGTAGTCGGTCTGAAGACGCCTTCTGCAACCAAAGGTGTTTCCTCAGCACCGGTATCGGTAGATGGCTGCTTGGGCCTAGCAGACTCCGCTTGGGAGTCGGCAGCTGTCTGGGGTTCCAGCTCTGCGGTCGTCAGGGGCTGCGTAGGCGCCTCACTGAAAACTGGAGAACCGGCGACAGGCCCAGCTGAGGCCTCGGGGTCTGGCTTATTCCTAGGCTGCCTGTCCTTATCCTTGCGTTTTTTATGAATTGCGGTCATCGGCTGCTCCGACGGCATGATATAATTGAATTTCCTACCAAAGTAATGCCGTGCGAAGTCAAAACGGCGTTTGATAGTGCGTTTATTAAACCTAGCGCAAAACCGACAACCTGTGACGTCGTGGTCTGGGTCTAGGCAAGGAATACAATAGGAATGGAAGTCCTTATGAGGTATTTGCTTCCCACAAGAAATGCAATTGTTAACTTTTTTTGACATTGGAATGAGGCAAGAAAATGTTCCCCAACAGGGTACTTAGCTTTATTTAAGACTTTGGTCTGAAATTCAAATCGAAAATCTCAGGTGTCGGCCGACCGGCACTTGCGAACTGCTTCTGCTTCGGGCACCGCGCGGCAAGAAAGACTGAAGAAAATGGCGTCGGATGCCTCTTATATACCCATGACGCACTGATGTCAGGGAAGAAGCGACAGCAACTGACACCGGACCAAGACTTTGGAATTCGGGCAGACTGCGGGACCGCCTGACGGCAGGATAACCCAAGTGTGATGACTGCAGCAGGATAACATGATGAACATTCAGAAGTAAGTGTTCTGTCAAGCTTTAAACCATTTGGGGGGGTAGGCTTTCATGATGTCTATGCATATCCTGCACCCCAAGAAGACAATGTCTTGAGAAGGTTCTAGGTGGGATTTTGTGAAGTTGATCTGAAATTCCAGGGACTGTAGGAGGGCAATGGCAAGTAGTATGTGTTGCAGAAGGGTCTCCTTGCAATCTGCCTGTACAAGCAGGTCATCCAGATAAGGGAATATCTGGATTCCTTTTGTCCTGCAAAAGGCAATAACTGGAGCCAGACATTTGGTGAATACTCTGGATGCAGTGGAAAGCCCAAAGGGCAAAGCAGAGAACTGAAATTGAGAAGGGCCCACTGAAAACTTCAGGTATTACCCGAAACTGGGCCTTACGGGGATGTGAAGGTATGCATCGTTTATATCTAGGGTGGCCTTGAACCCTTGGGGAAGCAGGAGTGGGAAAAGGGTTGGTAAGGTCAACATCCTGAAAGTGGGAACCTCAAGGAAAAGGTTGAGTAGAGAGAGGTCCAGAACTGGTCTCCAAGGACCATCTTTTCTTGGGTTCCCTATTAGATGAACAAACGCTTAAAATGTCAAGTATGACATACTCGACAGCTTTTAAGCGAACGTTCATCTAAGCGAAACCTATGAATGTCGAAACAAGGAGTTTCAAAAGGTTATAGTTGGCCAGCCGTCAGGAAACCAATGGATAACATCAGAACTTCACCTTGTCTAGTTGTTCTTACAGTCCTCCACTGTGGTACGGTCTCGTCATTAACCCTGTCAAATGTTATGACAGTCCTTCACTATGGTGCGATCTCGGAGTTGCTATATTTAAGTATGGGGGATGTGGGTGGCACAGCCTCCCACTTTATTTTGTTCGATTTTTTTGTTTTTAGTTTTTTTTTTTTTTTTTTTTTTTGGGGGGGGGGTGGTTAATAGTGTACAGTACATTTTAGCTGCCAGCCGTTGGCTTCCTGATGGCTGGTCAACTATAAGTTTTCGAAACTTTAACTTAAAAGCTGTCGAGCATATTGTACTCCACATTTTAAGCGTTCGCTCATCTAAAATAGACCCTTTTCTTGGCGCTAGGAAAATCCTGGAGTAGAAACTTCTCCCTTTTGCAGTCAGTGGCACTGTTTCGATGGTGCCTTGAGCCAGCAGAGTTTGTAGTACTGGCTGCAATAGGGGTAGCTGTTGTTTTGGAGGCTGTGGCATGGGAACAACGGGGACTCCCTTAGTGAGGAACATCCTGTCTTGGGGAAGTGATAAATTTGCTTGGCCTCTGAGGGACCGGTTCCATAGAATCAGGAGACTCCCACACCCTTTGATTGACCAATTCCATCAACTCGAAGGGTGGAGTCACCCAGGAGGTGGAAGGTTGAGATCCAAAGGCCTTTAGGCGCACTGACTTATCCTCAGTAGGGCTAATGGACTGCCAGTCACCCCGCTACTTTAGTTCTTGCAGGATATCCGCAAAGGAGATATCCTATGAGGGGGACTGTGGGGACCCTTCCAATTCCTCTAAGTCGGTGTCTGATGTCAAAGATTCCTGAGGGGAATCTAAATGCCTCCTCTTGCATAATCTCTTCCTGGGAACCTCATCAATGGGTGCATCTGGTGAGGTGTCAGTAGAGCAAGGGTCACCCAATGGGGTTACCTGAGGCTCCGGGTCTCGACACTTCACAGGAACCTGCGATGTAGAGGCAGAACGCAGAACTTTAGGGGAGGAAGAGGAAGGACCTGATGATGTGTGTGTCTTAGATGACATAACACTCTTCATGGCATCGAAGGCACCACTGCTCTGACCCAAGGAAGAAGCCGGTTCTGAAGAAGACAGCAACTTCCCCGGTGCCGATACAGTGGGCTCCGAACCAGAGGATGGAGCCGAGCTCATCCGTGCTGAAGCCCCGAGAGGAATGGTCGGAACTGACACATCAGTTTGACTCCCCACTGAACAGAGTAGAGAGTTTCGGCTCCGAGACTCTTCCAATGGAACTGAAGAAGTCAGGGTTGATGGAGCCAAAGGCACTGGAACAGGCCCCGGCCTCCGAAGGCTCCACAACCATCAGATCCTCCTCCTCTGGCTCCAAAGGCCCTGCTCGGCTCGGAGGAGGAGTAGTCACAGCCAGTGGATGGTCTCAGGCCTCGAACCCTGTTGGGTCGAAGCCAACAGTAATTTAGCCAGTGCCGGGTTCTTCAGAAGCCTCTGCACAACCCAGTCCACATCCACATCGGAAAGGGTCCTCGAAGAACAGGTCGAAGGAACCGAAGATGCCATTGATTGAAGGATGGGTGACTTCAGAGTTTTGGAGACAGACTACAAGACTGGGGACCGGCTCCGAAACACCTGCTTGGCGCACGGCTCTGAAGACTGCGAAGCCGGTGACCGCACCTTCACTGAAAGGCTTGGAGCCAATGATCTGGGCTCCGAGGATGCCTTCGAAGACTTCATCCCCTTCGATGACTTGGAGGTCTGGTCAGCCTTATCCAATGTCTCTTGACAATTTGGCTTCAACAAGCCTCTATCTACCAGCGTCCTTCTTCTCTCTAATAAAACCCTACTGCTGAAGGTGTGGCAGATAGAGCAATCCTCCTGGAGGTGAACAGGCCCCAAACAAACACAATTTACATGTGCGTCTGTAATGGACAACTTCTGCCTGCATTTTAGACACTTCTTGAAGCCAGATTTTTGTTTCTCCCTATGATCAGCCATGTTATACAAAACAGAAATACGCAAGCGTGCTACAGAAGCTGTCAGATCCCTGAAAAACCTTCAATTTACAGTAACTCTAACACAAACCCGGTTACTGCACTGACTACAATGCACACAGTAAATATGTCAACAGTCCTAAGTTGCCAGATCCCTGCAAACACACCTATCTAACTGGCGCACTATATATATATATATATATATATATATATATATATATATATATATATATATATATATATATATATATATCTATAAATGTATAAATGATAGGGGGAACCAAAAAACGGCCAAGGCTCTGTAACAAAGAATGACTCTTAAATTTAAAGGATTCTAAAGGCTAACTCGACTAAAAGTTATGAGAACTAGAAAATACAATAAACTACTTCAGTTATCTAAAGAAATGCAGCATAAAGTTTGTCAAAAAATTAAATAAGTAAATTCTATTGGCCCAAGCTCTCTGACAACCTTGCGATCAGTTGCAGCGGCAAACTAGATCTGGGGTAGGACAGAGAGCATCATGGGATAGGGGCCTGGCCTCGAGCTACTCTGAGATCTTTAGCTAGTAAAGCGGCCGACTCTAAGCCGATGGCTCGGCTCCATACCCATGTGTAAGAATGAACGGCAAAATTGAACAACTTCACATTACCTGTTTTGTTTTGTCTGAGGTGATGGATGTCCACACAGGAAGACAGTGAGAGCGACATACTGACAGAGGGAGAGAGGGAGGGGGTGGGGGTTTTAAGTTAGCAGATAGTCAGATACTACCTGCCCTGTCTTGAAAGGGCGGCCTCCAGCTAGAGGAGGTGGAAGCCCTGGCAGGAGGGGGTTGTTTCCTGGTTGTTTTTCTGGGTCTTGTGGGAGCAGCAGGAGAAGAGTGCTTTCTGAACTGGGTTTTAGCTGTGAAATTTCTTTGGAATTCTGGAATAAGAAAGACTAGCAGGTGTTTTAAATCCTACATCTTTTTCCCCTTTTGTTGTAGTGACTTAAACCAATCAGCCACTTTTGTACCAAACAAAGCTGTGTTGTCCAGAGGGACATCAACCAGCTTTGCTCTAAAGTCACCTGGAAGAGGCTGGATGCGTAGCCAGGAATACCTTCTCAAAACAGATGCTGATGCTGCTGACCTTGCTGAGGCCTCAACAGCATCATAATTGCACTTTATGGAGTGCATGGAAACCTGGGAGGTGACAGCAAGAGGGGAGACAGTGAAGCTTTGGCAGCAAAATCTGGAGAATCAGACAATTCCTTAGAGGCTTTCTCCAGAAGGGATAAGGCATATTTAGCCATGTGTGCCTGGTAGTTAGTAGCCCAAAAGGCCAAAGTAGCAGAGGTGTAAATTTTCTTACCCAGACGTTCCATGATTTTGCTATTTTTGTCAGCAGGTACTATTGTGGCGGTGGGTAATAGTTTGGATGCCTTATCCGTGGAGAAGGAGATGATGTCAGGGTCTGCTGGAGGACACTTTAAGAAATGTAATTTCTGGGACTTTATAAAATCTATCTGGTCTGCGTGGAGCAAGGTGTTGTGAGTCAGGGTTCAAGGATGCTGATGAGAAGGCATCCATGAAGGCAGGCAAAACTGGAGAACAGCAGTAGGAGTTGGGGAATCCATCTGAATGAGGTCATAATACCTTTTTTGAGCCTCAGTCATTTCAGATAATTCCCACTTAAAATGTTCCTTCATCTTGGCAATGGTTTCCCCAAAGTTCAGATCCTCAGCTGAGGAGTCAGGGTCAATGGAGTCTTCCTCTGGGGAGACATATCCTGAGGGAGAAGAAAGCTGAGAGGAAAGTAATTCTTCAGCTGAAGAAGAAACTTCCTCCTCTTCCCTCATGGATGGGTCTGAATTTTGAGGCCTTGGGCTCAGAAGAGGAGGAGGAATGGTAGAAGTCTCTGTAGTGTTAGGCCGTAAGGCTATGAAGGCATTAAACAAACTTTGGCTGAAGGCCTGCCAGTTATACATGTTTTCAGGAGAAGGTAAAATGTGTTTCCTTTTTTCCTTCCTTTTGACAGGTCTGGAGGGAGTCAGAAGGGAGGTAGGCCTGGAATCGGGCGACTGTAAGGAACTGGAGGGATCCGTCGGACCTACCGAAAACGCTGTTCCCTTCCCGGTGTCGGAAAAGCCTCTATGGACATGCCCTCTGCACGGGACTGTGCTGCTTCCATGGAAGTACCCACTAAACCCAAGGTGATGGAGCCCAAATCCTCCACCAGGCCGTCAGCCACAGGCTGAGGGTTAGACACAAGAGACACAGCATTAGTGGTAGACCTGGTAGTGTTGGCTTTCTTTTTCAGCGGTTTGGCAAGTATGTCGGCAGAACCCTCTATTCCCAAGGCCATTTGTTTTAAACGTTGATTTTTCCAGATACAGGTTAAGAACATGCAGAAGGATGCACAAGGCTTTGGGTACAAACACCTGGCAGATGGAGCAGGCCTTGTTGTCGTGCGACCGACCTAAACAAAAAATGATACTCGTTGTGGGCATCCTCGTGGGGTATCTGACGGCTGCACTTATACTTGCCCTTTTCTGGATGACATGAACAGGCATTAAAATAAAGAAAATGACTGAAGAAGTTCCCCAACGGGGCACTTATCAGATTTCTTCAAGATCCAATGGCCAGGATGGCAGGAAGACCAGATATTCGACTGCAGGCTGAGAAGTTCTGACAGGCATTAAAATAAAGAAAATGACTGAAGAAGTTCCCCAACGGGGCACTTATCAGATTTCTTCAAGATCCAATGGCCAGGATGGCAGGAAGACCAGATATTCGACTGCAGGCTGAGAAGTTCTGAGTGCTGATGTGTGCAGATGTCAATTTTATGGCCCACATTCTACTAGCCATGTCAGACGTCCCACACACCATACAGTGACTGAAAACTTTTGTATACTGGCCGGATGTTCAGGTAGCAAGAGGAGTACACCCTTATGTGCTGAATACTGCAACAATAGAACTGAAGGACATCCACAAACTCCAGTGGATGTGCATGCTGCATCCAAACTGATTTCAGGTACCACTGAAACTTCCTCATGTGAAGTTTGGTCAGAGACAGCATGGGAATGTTGGATGTCAAGAACACCGGGAACCTGAGAAACTCCCTGGCTGTAACAGAATGAAGAGGGGGAAGACTTTGGAAGAAGGAAATGAGAGTCTGAACTTTTGGGGGAGATAGAGGTGCCAGCATGAGATAGGTCTGTAACCTGTACCCCAGAAAGATGCGGTCCTGCGAGGGGATAAGAAAGGACTTTTTAAAATTTATTGTGAACGCCAACCTTTCAGTGGAGAAACAGTGAACTGTAGATTTTGTTCCAGGTTCTCTGGACAGGAAGCTAGAAAGACAAGCTCGCCCAGGTATGGGTAAACCTGGATGCCCTGAAGTCTGCAGTAAGCAATTACAGGAGCCAGGCATTTTGTGAATACCCTTGGGGCAGTGAAAAGAACAAAGGGCAAAGATGAGAACTGAAGGTGCAGGAAGCAACAGAGAAATGTAAAAATTTCCTGTAAAGGGGGTGAATGGGAACATGAAGATAAGCATCCTTGATGTCCAGAGAGGCCATGTAAGCCTGAAGATGAATAAGAGAAAACAAGGTTTGCAGGGACAGCATGCAGAAGGCAGGAACCTTCAGAAAAGTGTTTAGTTAAGGAAAGATCCAGAATGGCTCTCCAAGGATCTTCTTTCCTTGGTACAAGAAACACCTTGGAATAAAACCCTCTTCCTCTGAGTGGTAGAGGAACTTCTTGCAGCAACTCCTGAAGCACCTCTGGAAATAGATGCAGTTGGTCGTGAGGTGGTTGTGGAATGCCCATGAATGGAGGAAGAGATTTCCAGACACTGAAATACCCTTGTTTGATAATGAAAAGAATTTGTGAGTCTTGAGTAATAGTTTCCCGAAATGGAAGAAAGAGAGAAAGAGGGGCAAGACTGAGATGAGAGTGGCAGTCACAGACTACTTGGCTTGTCTGGAAAGGGCTGCTTCTGGGCAGGAACTGGCTAACAGGGTTTAGACTGTGGAGCTCTCCTACCTCCCTTCTTGTTTCTTGTTCTTATAAGTTAGAAGGCAAGCTTGTTTCTTAACAAAAAGAACAGATTCAGATGCAGCTGCTCTAGAAGATGCTTATGCTGCATCATAGCTGCATCTAATGGAGTGGTGTGCAACCTGAGGAGAAGCTCCTAAAAAAAGAGACATAACCTGAGTTTTAACATCATAGTCTTGGAGGTCAGAAACTGCTTGAGTGGCTTGAGAAAGAACAGCCAAAGCATATCTGGTCATATGGGTTTGGTAATTTATAGCAAGGAAAGCTAAGATGGCAGAAGTATAAACTTTTTCCCTATTCTTTCCATGGTCTTGCTCTCCTTATCAAAAGGGAGAAGCCTGGTAGATGTCAATAGTCTGGAAGTTTTGTCAGAAGCAATGGAAACCAGAGCAGGATCTGTTGAAGGATGAGTGTAAAGAAATTTGCATTTGTCTGGCACCTTATAAAACCTATCAGGCCTTTTAGGTGCAGGGAACTGTGAGTCTGGAGCCTTACATGTTGAAGAAAATGCATCCAACAAGGCTGGTAAGACTGGAGGTACAGCTGAAGGGGAAGGAGACTCCATGTGTAAAAGATCATAATATATTTTCTGCACATCAGAAACCTGACAGTAGTCTTGTTTTAAAAATTCCCTCATTTCAGATATCGTTTCCCCAAAGGTGATCTCTTCTACTGAAGAATCTGCACCACTTTTTATCTTCCTCAGGGGAAGCATATTCTAGGAGGGATGGAATTTGGGTGGAGTAGGCCAAGGATTCATCCTCAGAAGAGCCTTCATCCTCAGATGATTCCAGTTCCCTAACTCTCTTGAGTGGGGAAAAAGTTAAAGGAGAGACCAGAACAGGTGAAGGAGGCTTAAGAGCCATGAGTGCATTAAGCAAGCCTTGAGAAAAGGTTTCCCAATCGGATTGTGGAGTATTGGGTGCAGAAATGTGCTTGGGTTTCTGCTAATTTTTTAACCGCACATTTGCCTGATGAAAAGTGGAGGGATCTGATGTAGGCCTGCACTCAATTACAGAAGTCAGAATTTCCTCCCTAACTAAAATCTGAGGGATACCCCTAGGGCCTTCTGAAATAACAAGCCTTGATTCCCCATGACTATCTTATGCAGACGTCTGCACTGCCTTTGAAGGCGTGCCTAAGGCGGATTCCTTGACAGCCTCTGAAGCAGTACCCACCAAGGAACCCAAGCCAACCTCCGGACAGATCTCTGGGTCTTCATCAACCTTGAGAGAGACATCAGAGGTAAAAGGAGAAGCTAAAGATTCAGGTCCCAGCTTCTTGGCCTTCTTCTCCAACACAGGCTCAACAGTAGGGTGTGACATACCCTCCATAATGTCCCCAGCTAAATGCTTCAGTTGTTGATTTTCTAAGTAAATATTTAGGGATGAAAGATGCCTACGTAGGGTCTTAGGGACGAAGGTCTGGCAAACAGAGCAGAATGTGTGCTCATGCATATGTCCCAAACAAAAGAGACACAGGTCATGACTGTCCTTACATGGAATCTGTCTTCTACACTGGCACTTGCCTTTCCTGGATGACATGAAACCCTCGCAACAAAAAGTAGTAGCAAGAGAAAAAGAAAAGCCCCAAAGAGGCACTTATCTGAAAACTGGACCAGTAGCACACAACTCGGGCAAACAGACCAACGATCGAAGATGGTGTTCGAGCTGGTGGCAGAGAAGTTCTGAGGATGGTATGTGCAGACATCACTTTTATGGCAGTCATACTCCTATGCCATGCATGTCACGTCCCACATACTAGCAGTCCTTAAAAGCTGTTGTACACTGGCTAGACCGTCAGGTCGCCCTTGGCAGACGATCCCTCATGAAAAGAATAGTGCAACATTAGAACAGAAGGACATCAATTCTTCAATAAAAACCTTACCTAGGGAACTGGAGGGCACAGGCTCAAAGGCTCCCTGAGAAATCATGTGTTTCAGGATGGGAGGAAACCAAGAGATATGGCTCCCTGTACAAGAGGAAATCCCGTCGAAAGACAGAGGGATTCCCACTGCCAAATTTACCCATGCTGGATTACCTTTAGCACACAGCTATCAGAAAAAATCTGACGCACAATGGAAGGTGAAGTCTCAAACACAGAAAAGTTACATGGGGGAGAGAACAAGAGCATGAACAGGTGTACTGTCAAACTCACAGAGGACTCCTTGACTTGCAGAGACTTTTTCTTTCTTTTTAGAACTTGCCAGGGCCTTGATTAAAATGCTTACTGGAGAAGGGAGCTGATAATGAGAAGAAATTACAATTTGCTCTGAAAAAGGAAGGTTGAAAAATCTGAACCACTCCTTGAATCAGTTCTTTCCATTCATCACACCTTTCCAGGACTTCAAATGCAGAAGGGCCAAACAGAACGTCTTAAACTAACAGAGAATTAAAAATCTCAGATTTAACACCATCAGGAAGATTTTGAGGAAGAAGTCAAGCAAACTGACTCAAAACTGATCCAGAAACAGCAGCTCTGGTGTAAAAATCAGCAGCCCCATAAGCACACCTTAAAATATGCTTAGTCACATGACAATGTGTCAGGGATGCATTAAGTGAATTTTTTTACCTCAAAAGATGGAAGGGACACCATTAACTTATGGGTCTATACTTAAATTTCACTCATTTGACACTTTAATACACTGACCCACTTAATCGAAACCAACAAACATTAAAAATAAATGTAAAAAAAGACCCCCCTCAAATTAAATATACTAACAACAAGATTGTGCAACATTGGGAAATAATGAAATCTTACCCCACTGTTTGAGATCTTGCACTAAGAAACAGTTAGCAACTTACCATGGACTCAACCACCCACACACAAACATACTCACAGAAGAAAACATTCAAAAACACATGTAGATAATCAATGTTTATTTTATTTTACATGCATCAACCAAACAAGTTTGATGTAATGCAGTACAAAATAAAAAAAATCAACTATAAGCATTACGACAAAAAGCATAGCAACCTAACCTCTGCATGCTCGCAAAAGATAATAGCAAATTTAACATATGAGCTTGACCATTTAAAATTTTAAAAATGATACTACTAGAATACATTTTCTCCCAAACTTATCCACTGCTTTTCCATCTTTGCAGGAGGAATGGGGTTAGCAGCTGTAGCCAGTTTATTATAAACAGATTTATAAAAAGAAATAACTGCTGGGCTGCTTTAAGATTCAAACCTTATATAACTTGCCAGACATTTTGGGAAGAAGAGGGCAACCATACGGCAAGGTAAAGCAGGGAGAAAAACATTCTCTTGAGACAGGGAAGATGGGAGTGCTAGCCACAGCTTTAGGCATAACTAACTGCAACAAATCAATCATTTTTTGTACCAAAGGAACTTAATTCTGCTCCCACTGAAAAACCACATGCATCTTAAATAGTATCAAAAAGAAATCTCTACATCAGGATCAACTGATTAAATACTTTCCACAAAATCAGAGTGCTCTGAGAAGAATTTCCAGCAGTACAGCAATCCCCCTGGAATGTCTGCATTTCTAACTGAAATTCCCTGTCAAAAATGAAGGAGCTATTTTTTCTTTTTTTGCTGGAAGAATGAGAGCGCACTGAGAAAGCATTAATAAGTCCCTTAACAAATCCCAGTAAATCTGCCTTATTCGCAGAAACAGGCAAATGATTGACAGTTTTTCTCACTAAAGAACACTCCCGAAAAACTGACTGACTCATAATTAGGACACTGGTCTCAGCTTCCACTTCATTATTTAGACCAAGTGAAGACCCCTCACCTGCTAATTCCACTGATAAAAAAAAAAAAAAGAAGTGGCTTTTCCTTGCCTTCCAAGAACATTCATACAGCTGCAAAGGACATAGTGGTTACCCCCCCCCCCCCATACACACGCAGTCTCGGATGGCCAAAAAGACTACACCAACAGGATTGGGTGAGAAAGATGGATGGTCAGACAAACAAGTGGCCACAGCAGAGTCCCCCAGCAGTGGTTGAGGCAGAACAGGAGCCTGCCTGACACTCAAAGACTCCTTTACAACCTTCTTTTTGTGTGCCAGGGAAGGTGCTACCATGGCGACCAAAGGTTGCTCCATAAGTAAGATGAGTAGAGACGTTGAAAGCAGGGAACAAAGCCTGGATGAGCTGGTAGAGAACAAATGGTTCTGTGGTAAGTAAACCATTGACAGTCCGCCACAAGTACATTACCCTGTCCCAAACACACAATTTTAGTCAAAAATAAAACTTTTCCTCACAGAATGTTCACACAAGCATTTAAACAACTGCTTTGGAAATGCAATGACAATCGGACACATTCAGTTTCCTACCTAAACACAATATTATTGAAAGAAAAACACGTTTTCTTAATAAAAGTTAAAAAGTTTTTCTCAGCAGGGGACTTATCAGACAAGCACCTGAAGATCAATGGCCAACTAAAAGTTCACAGGGCCTGCCAAAGGAGCACCTTCTTCAGTAGCAAAAAAGGTTCTGAGGCTTTTTGCACTCTGTCTTTTTATGCAGCAACACTCAAACTCCTGACAGTCAGAGCACATGGAAGATGCCCTTAGATTTGGGAAGCTGGCTGGCTGCAGTGGGGGTAGGATCCATATTGTTTAAACTAGTGCAACAGTGATCTGTGTTAGCACCATCATTTCTTTTTCAGAGTACAACAGACCCTAAGGGGAAAAAAAGCCCTCTGACTTGGCCAAAACCAAATCAGAATTCTTTCCACTGATGATTAACTTCAATGAGTTCAGTGAAAGGATCGCTACCAAGAGTCATCAGAGGATCTACTGTCATACCTAAACTCTCACCAAATCACCCAAGTCTGGCAAAACTGAATAACCCTTAGTTTCAGCGCTGCTACAAAGACAGACACATTCTAAATGCATGACGGACTGTAGTTTAATCAAAAGGGAACACCACAAAACCTAAGTGTGTGTGTTCTTCATATAAAACATTAGAAATTTCGTAAGGGCATCTGAATTGGGAAATGCCAACATACATCCTTCAAGTCTAAAGTTGCTATTCCTGCCCCTTGAAATATCATAAGGAAGGACTGCAAAGCAACCACTTTTATTTCCCCTACATTGACTAATCTGTTTACAAAAGAAGTTTAGAAATGATCTCCATTTGATATTTCACCTAGTTACAAAGAAAAAGCTAGAAGAAAATATTCCCTATAATTGGAGAAAGGACTTTGTCCACTTCCATATTACAGCTTTCAAAAAGACTTCTCAACTAGAGCCCTGTGTCAAAATCCATTTTGATTGCGGCATAAATTCCACTGTGTGCTTCCCGCACAATACATTCTATACCCATAAGTCTGAAAGTGGCTTCAACCCCTGGAAATTTCACCTCCAGTTACAAACATATTTTAATACAGGCTAATTAGGAGACGCACAGATGCAACTAGAAGATACAAGTAGGTGGGGAACGAAAGAGGTACACAGCTAACAGCAGCTCCTTCCATTCTAAAATTACAGGGCTATAATTACTATACACTTCCTTATTATTATTTTTTTTTAATGAGGAAGATGGTCCAGCCTACTGACACCATGAAATGTGCAGCCCATTCATCTAATACAAAGTTTTCCTAATGGTGAGACCTCCCTTCCTGGGGAGGACTGGGCCTATTTCAGGTGAGGCCCAAACAAGTCCAAAAATGTTTTATTGTTTTGATGTGGGATCAGTCAATGGATAGCTGTATTTTACAGCAAATAAGTAATAGAAGAATACTCTACAAAGGCATATACTGATTATTTCAAATGTGTGTGTGCACTGCTGTGCAGCACATACTAGTTCTATAGGGGAGCCCCAAAACACTTTTTTGATATTAAGGAAGGCTCAGTGACACTTCTGTAAGTTTGAGGCAGACTCACTCTGATAACAGTATGAGAATCTTTGTAGTCTAATGCATGTCACCTGCCCCTTCTAAAACACCTACTTCCTTAAGACCTCTCACTCTAGACATATCTGCTATGAAAAGAAAACTTACTATCATGGCCACCCCCTAAATTCAAGATGCATGGGACAAATGTAACATGATTTTCCCATTTCCTTTCACTTCAGAAATCAGGACATTAGCTGCACCTACAAACATGACCCATGCCTGAATAACAAGGTTCTTGACCTTTGTAACTGCATTCTCTAAATATGATTGTTTTATGAGGCAAGCCCATCATGGACAAAAACTCAAATAAGCCATCCTTTAAAGTGGAATAAGCTGTACTGCACACATTTCTACCAATATACAGAAATATCCTAGAAGCTGTCCTCAGCACATCTACAAAGAAACATTCTCCACCCTCGGACAACGTTCCTGCCACAGAAGTCAAACATCACCTTAATTCACAATACAGAATTCTATGCAGCTTACTGGATCAGCCTTACCAACAATCTTTATACATTTACCAGGGGAAAAGAAACAACAACAAGGTCAATCTCAACACACAGAACAATATTTTTAAACAAAGGCATGAGGTCTTCGGAATCATACAATACTATTCTATACAAGCAAAATGTCTTAAAGCATGACCACAGAACATAAATTTCTTAACGGCTTTAAAATAGATGCTCAAGGAGGTGAAGAGAAGGACAGGAAAAAGACCAGCAGTGAGATCACAGAATTAAGTCTTAGTCTGCCTTAAACCTGATTGATAATCTTCCAGTTCATCGACTTAAGTGTTTGCTCAATATCATCAAAAGAGTTCACTTTATATCTAAAAAGGGATTAGTCAAGTCCGCACTATCAGGCAAGTCCTCCCCAATGTAAGCCATTTATGTCTCACTTCCATCCGAAAATGCTGCAGCAAAAAGGACAAGGCATTCCTCAACCTTACCATAACTTTTAACAATCACTGCAGCTGGCTTGGAAAAGAAACAATTCCTGACTACTGCTCTCATTTTTCATTGAAATATCAAGATCTAAAACAATCTACACATTTTGAGGTAACAAAACTAGTACTCAAAATGCTAGGACAAAAACTAGTAAAAATGACATTTTTGAAGTAAATAATATGCATGCAGTAATTAATAAACATTCAATAACTTATTTGACTTTCTAAACACATAAAATCAAGGCTGAGAAACAAAACACTCTTCAAATGCTAACCATGTAAACAGGCTGGTCTATGGACTTTTACAGCCACAATACCAAATCACCCTATCAGTGTAAACCTAGGAACAAGTGCTAATATGGGTTCTGTACAGGTGTGGGCCCAAGAAGGAGTGCTAACATAGGTCCTGTAGGGGAGCAAGTCCAGGAGTTTGATAATTTAGCTTACTGATTTTACCACATTATGGTCTCAGGATTATGATTTTCATGATAGTGGTCTTCAAGACTGATAGTAAACCTGTATGTGCACGTGTGCATGAATGCGATTTTATATATAAATATATATATATATATATATATATATATACATATATATATATATATATATATATATATATATATATATATGGGTTCCGTTCAGAAGCTGGAACTACTGAAATCTCGAATTTCAGTATTTTGAGCCGAAGAAGCCGAATCCACATAATAGCGAAAGTTTAGAAGTGCGAAATTCAAAACCTCGAATACCAGAGGTTTTGAATGTTGCACTTCTAAAGTTCCACTATGGTTATGTATTCAGGTAAGTGTGCATGCGTGTACGTGTGTGTGTGTGTTAAGGGGTTTGTATAGGGGCTGTGGTGTGTGTCAGTGTGTTTTGTTGCTGTGATGTGTGTGTGCAAAGAGAAAGTAGCTTGTGTGGTGGTGTTTTGTGAGTGTTTGTATGTAGTGCGACCTCGGAGTGAGAATATTTAAGTCGGGGGGTGTAGTAGAGTGATTATGTGTGTGTGTGTGTGTAGTAGTAGTAGTAGTAGTAGTAGTAAAACCGTGAAATTCAAAACTTCCGGTATTCCAGGTTTTGAATTTCGCGATTTTTAGTTTTCGTTGTTTTGTGGATTCCACTTCTTGGGCTTGAGATACTGAAATTCGAGATTTCAGTATTTCGAGCTTCTGAAGTGAATCTATATGTATATGTGTATATATATATATATATATATATATATATATATATATATATATGTATGTATGTATATATATATATTTATACACACACACACACACACACACACACACACACACAGAACCCCAACAGAAGTGTTAAGACCTGAAACTGCAAGTCTCAACACTTCCGACTTATGCAAAAAAGAACAAATTCTAAAACTTACTGTTACACCTTCAAAGCATCTTTCGCCCAACATTCTTTCTTATGGGAAGGGCTGCACCCCACACAGCTCTACTGTTAATACACAGTGAATCCAAGACTACTGTAGAAAAGGGATACCAACGCAAGATACCACAGTTATCACATACAATTTTTCATAGTTCCTTAACTGAAAGGGCAAGGTAGCAGACCACAAAGGTTTAATTTTAGTTGAGTACCCGACTTATTGACAAGCATGCAGGACAGGTATTTACTTATTAAGATAACTACCTTGTTGTGATGGTTATGTAACCGTGGAGATAGGAAATAAAAATAAGGGGATGGGGGGCAAGACCCCCGCAAGGGGGGGGTATGGGTAGAAGCTCCCACATAAATGCTTTTTTTTTATTATGTGACTATGTTTGTTTCCACAGCATTTGCAATACGTCTGTCTATAAAATATGTGAAAGCAGCATTACACAGTTGATGCTTATAAGTCAACTATTTCTGATTATCATCATGTTATTTATATATATATCTATATATATATATATATATATATATATATATATATATATGCGCACACACACATTTCTAGAAGATGTGTAAGAATTTACCATAATAGTAGATGTCCTATTGATTACTGTTGCAGTATTCCTAATCAGTGGGTTATCACCACTGAAGTTTGACCAGAGCACCAAAGCCTTACCTCCCCAGGATCACCAGTCTGCTGTGTTACTTCAGCTTGTAAGTGCAGGGGCACATAAAAGGATGAAAGGGTACTATTTTGGCTGCCCTTACTAATATGATAAACATGTTCTTTTATGCAATCACGCAGGGCTCTGTTTTCCCAACATAAAATTTAGCACACACTGTGCAAGTAGCTAAATAAATTATATGTTCTGAACTACAGGTTGCATATACGTTAAATGTATATTCTTTCTTTTGATCAGGATGAAAAACACGTTGGTAGTATTTATATACTTGCAAGCAGCACATTTGCCACAGAGAAATGTTCTCTTATCTACTCTCTCAATTCTATGAGTTTTAGGGTAGCAAGGACGGTTCTTAAGAGATGTCATCTTGTTATATATAAACCTTGGTTTGGTATCTAAAATTCCCATAAGACTTTCATCAGTCATTAGAATGTTCCAGTGTCTCTCAATAACTCTGTTATGCCTAACATTATCACTTGCATAAAACATGGGTATTCTCAACTTCATAACCTTACCAGAATCTTGTGGCACTACTGCCTCATTTAACTTGGTTATTTGGTTGGAAAAATAGGGTTTGGCACTAGTATCTCTCACTTTCCTTACAGCTTCAATATTTTCAGCAATTTCTTTGTTCTGATAGCCTCTCTCTGTGAATGCTTTTCTCAAATTATTAGTGTGATGTTGGTAATCACTTTAAAGTGCACTTAACCTGGACATCCTAAATGCTTGACTGCGGATTACATTCTTAAAAATGTGTGGTGTGTGGATACTTCCCCTATGAAATGCATCATGTGATTTGTTTATTAGAGTATTTAATGCAGTCCTTTTTTATTCTTGTTTGTATCTGATGAAGCAGTACAACCTGCAAAAGCGCTCATACCTTGGCGAATAAAGAGATTTGAAGACCTAATAAACAAGGATATAAGGAATCTCCAAACTCTGGATCCCACACAGTTTGGTTTTATGAAGGGTAGATCATCCCTGCTCAACTTGGTCGACTTCTTTGAGTCACCAGAGCTGTGGATGAAGGCAAGGTGGTTCATACAGCCTACCTTGATCTGGCCAAGGCCTTTGATACCATTCCCCACTCAGGAATCACAAAAAAACTCATTAAGCTAGGCATCAACCCCCTACACCACTAGTTGGGTTGCAAACTGGCTCACAGATAGAACCCACAGTGTGGAAGCAGCTGACTCCCAAGTCAGACTGCCGACCAGTCATGAGTGGAGTCCCACAGGGACCGGTCCTGAGTCCTCTCCTGTTTGGTATCTACTTCTCAGAAGTCCAGTCCAACATGAAGGAACTCCGGCTGGCAAAGTTCACAAACTATTGCAATGTGGTAGCCATTATTAACTCCCCAAGTGAAGTTGACATCCTACAGAAAGGCCTCACTGAGACCAACGTCTGGTGTCAGAACTATGGTCTTAAGCTCAATGCCAACAAATGTGTCGCCATCCCCTTTGGGAAAAACCCAGTTCCCATGAACTACCACGTCGATGTGGTTCACTGAAAAAGTACAGTTTTGTACCTACCATAAATGAAGATGTTCGAAGATCCACATTGCTGCAGTCCTTACATATGGGTAGTCCGCTGTCCTCGGTCGGCCCGAATACCAAAGTATTAGGCTGACGTCGGTCAAGGCGCTTAAAACTGACATCAGGACGTCAGGGTACAAAAGCGCATGACCGACGTCATATCCTCAGTCTTTTCTTGCCCCAGATGTCAGAAGGCCCTAACAAGAAAGGCCAAAGCCAAAAAACAGCAAAAAACAACCAACCACCCCTGCACTAACCATATTTACAATATGTACAA
The DNA here is from genome assembly GCF_019279795.1 of Protopterus annectens. Lineage (NCBI taxonomy): Eukaryota > Metazoa > Chordata > Ceratodontiformes > Protopteridae > Protopterus > Protopterus annectens. The sequence goes on along the minus strand of NC_056733.1, from coordinate 354,483,833 downwards.
CCCAAACCACACCACCACCTCTAACTACAGAGGGGAAGGAGGGAGGGTAAATTGGACTGCAGCAATGTGGATCTTCGAACATCTACATTTATGGTAGGTACAAAACTGTACTATGTTCTTCATCTCACATTGCTGCAGTCCTTACATATGGGTAGAATCCCAAAGCAGAGGTAAGGGAGGATGGCAAAACTATAAAGCATTAGGGGCTGCCAAAATGCCCTGTAAAATTGCAGTGGCAAATCCAGCCCTAGATTTAGAGTAAAGTGGAAGGTGGTAATGCTTAGAGAAAGTATGCACTGAACTCCAAGTAGCTGCCTCCAAAATATCTTTAGTAGCCACCCCCCTTAAAAAAGCTGTCGAAGTGGCAATAGCCCTAGTGGATGGAATGAGGCCTAATCCCAGCTGGAATCTCCTTACCATGATGGGAATAACAGAAAGCAATACAAAAACCAATCCACTTAGAAATAGTTTGTTTTGAAACAGGTTTGCCCTGAGAACCCAAAGCAAAAGAAACAAACAACTGCTGAGACTGCCTGAACCCTTTAGTTCTGCTCAAATAATATCGCAACTGTCTGTGTAAATCCAAAGTGTGCAAAATCCTCTCCCCTTTATTTTGGGGGTTTGCATAAAAAGTAGGCAAATGAATAGTTTGGTTTAAAGCCACACTAGAAACCACTTTAGGCATAAAAGAAGGGTTAGTACGCAAAGACACCCTATCCTTGTGGAAAATTAAGAAAGGCTCAACCGCCATAAGGGCCTGTAATTCAGAAACCCTTCTCGCAGAGGTAATGGCCAACAAAAAAGCAGTCTTCCATGATAAATATTTCAACTCTGCAGTTGCTGCAGGCTCAAAAGGTTGTAGAGTGAGTTTCTCCAACACAAAATTGAGATCCCAAGCAGGAGTAGGAGCTCTACGTGGGGGTCTTATATTCTTTGCCCCTCTAAGGAATTGCTTAAATAAAGGATGAGAAAATAATGGTGGGTCACAGTCATAGTAAGCAGAAATTGCTGCAGCATGAACCTTTATAGAGGAGAAGGACAAACCTTTGTCCAATAACTCAGTAAGGTATTGAAGAGCAACACTTAAATTAGGTTTAGAAACATCAAAGTCCTTTGCTGTACTCCAAAATAAAAATCTCCTCCATTTATCTGCGTAAACTTTCCTTGTACTAGGCCTTCTGGCCTCCAAAATAACATTCAAAACTTGTTGTGGAAGCTGAGACCCTCCAGGGTTTAAAACAGAATATGCCAGGCTGTTAGATGTAGAGAGTGAAGCTTGACATTGAGTAAATGACTGTTCTCCTGAGACAGCAGGTGAGGAATCGAAGGCAAAGGCCATGGAGGCTCCCGTACCAGACTTCTCAGTAATGGATACCAGTGCTGTGAGGCCAATCCGGAGCTATTAAAATCATGGTTGGCTTGTCCTGTCTGACCTTCAGGAGTACCTTTGGGAGGAGAGGCAGAGGTGGAAAGGCATACACGTGAAGATTGCTCCAATTGAATGAGAGAGCATCCACTTTCCAAGCTGTGGGATGAAACCTTTTTGTGCAAAACTTTGGCAGCTGGTAATTTAGTGGAGAAGCGAACAGATCTATGTCTGGAGTTCCCCATAACACTGTCAATTTCTGAAATACATGAGGATCCAATTTCCACTCGTGGGGATCCATAATTTGTCTGCTCAACACATCTGCTAAGGAGTTCTGTGCTCCTGGCAGAAACCTTGCCTGAAGATTTAGCTGTAAACTGAGAGCAGTCTCCCACAAAATCATTGCTTGTCTGCATAGAGGATATGAATCGTCCCCCTTGCTTGTTGATGTACCACATGACAGTTGTGTTGTCTGTTTGAATCAACACCTGCCCTGGAAGAAGTAAATCCTTGAAAGCTATCAATGCAAATTGGACTGCTAACATCTCCTTCAAGTTGATATGTAAATGTTGAAGTCTGGCAGGCCACGTGTCTTGTACCCATTTTCCATTTAGATGAGCTCCCCAAGCTTTGTCTGAGGCATCTGTCGTTAGAATCTGACTCGCCTCTGGTCGGGTCACAGAGAGTCCCTTGTTTAGGTGACATTCCTGAGCCCACCACAAAAATTCCTTTTGAATGCAAGGTATTATCTGAATGACAGTGTCCATATCTTGGCAGTGCTGCGTCCATACATTTTTGAGATACCATTGTAGCTTCCTCATATGCAGTTTGGCATTGGGAAGTACCAGAATACAAGATGCCATGAACCCCAAGGCTTGAAGGACTGTCCTTGCAGTCAGCCTGGACTGACGAGACAATTGGTGGAAGTAAAGAGAAAGATTCCTTTGTTTGTCCGGGGTCAAAAAGGCCATCTGGGATGCTGTATTCAGTCTCACACCCAGAAAGCACATGTCCTGAGAGGGTACTAGACTGGACTTTATTTCGTTCACAGAATACCCCAGGCATCCTAACACTGCCATCCCATACTGTAAATGAAGAAGAAGGTCGTCCTTTCCTTGGGCCAGAATCAAGCAATCGTCCAAATAAGGATAGATTTGTATTCCTCTTAGCCTGAAGAAAGCTACCACTGGAGCCAGAACCTTCGTGAACACTCTGGGCGCAGTAGATAAGCCAAAGGGCAATGCAGAGAACTGATAATGAAAAGTCCCAGCCCGAAAACGCAGATACTTCCTGCAACTGGGCCTGATAGGAACATGAAGGTAAGCCTCCTTGAGATCCAGAGTCACCATCCAGTGATCTTTGCCCAGCAGAGGTAAAAGCTGTTGTAACGTCAACATTTTGAACTTGGGAATGTCCAGATATGTGTTGAGGATAGATAAATCCAAAATTGGTCTCCATGTGTTCCCTTTCTTTGGTACTAGGAACAGGCGAGAATAAAATCCTAGGCCCACTTCTGGCAGAGGGACCGGTTGTATGGCCCCTATTTGAAGTAGTAGAGAAATTTGTTTGTGAGCCTCTAGTCTTTGCTGAGGAGGAACGTCTGGCATGCCTTTGAAAGGAGGCAAGGTATGGAAATAAAACTTGTAACCTTGGTGTATGATATCCAATACCCATTTGTCTTGGGTAATCAAAATCCAATTTTCCTTGAAAAGTGCCAACCTTCCTCCCAAAGGTGCTGCCAGGCAAGAAGGATCTGGCAGCTGAAAAAGTAGGTCATTGGGCCTGTTTACGAAAGGACTGGCCCCTGCCCTCACCCGAAGATTGTGCAGGTGAACTCCCTGTTCTAGGTCTGAAAGAACTCTGAGCTCTGCCCCTACCACGTCTAGACCTACCCCTAGACTGAGAATCATAAGAAGGATACGTCCACCCCTTAGCAGGCCAATTCCTACTAAACTTCGGAAGCTGAACCTGCAAAAAATCTTTAACAGCCTGCATAGATTTAGCCTTGTCTTCCATTTTCTTCAAGACTGACTCCACAGGTGAACCAAACAACACATCAGACTGCAAAGGAGCATCCAAAATCCTTGTCTTAACATGGTCAGATAAATTCTGATCCTTCAGCCAGGCGTGCCTGCGAAGAACTGAACCAGTGGCAGCCACCCTAGATGAGGCCTGCACAGCATCAAAACCACATTGTAAAGAATGCTTACCCACCTGTTCGGAGACATGCACCAAATCTTGTAATTCTACACTCAATGCCTTCCGCCAGAGCATCCACCTTAGACTTCAATTGAGAAAGAAGAAAGTTTTGATATTTCAACATATGAAACTGGCAATTCAAAGCCCTCATAGCTAAGGTAGAAGATGTATAGACCTTCTTTCCCCATCTATCCAAAGCTCTGGCCTCTTTATCTAGAGGAACCGGATTTTTTACAACAGAGGCCTTGACACCCTTAGGTCCCTGACTAATAGTTTCTGGGTCCGCCCTAGGACTCTTATAAAGATATTTATGAGCCTCAGGCACCCTGTAATACCTATCCGGTTTAACAGGCAGGAGGCAGAGAATCAGGATTAAGTGAAGCCTCTGAAAACACATCTTCCACAACATCCAGAACAGGGGGTATAGCTAAGGGCCTATGTTGAGGTAAAAGCAAAAATTCCCTAAGCCTTTTCCGTGAATCAGAGAAGTCCTGACCTTCCCACTTAAAATGCTCCCTCATAGAATGAAGTGTCTCTGAAAAAGAAAAATCCTCTGGAGGAGAAGCAGAAGGAGTGGAATCATCTGCATCAGAATCAGAATAAGGAGAGTACTCCTGCAAGTCTTCAGCCGAAGACTCTGAAACATCCGAAGCCTGCTCAAAACTTCCCAACTCTGGCTCCACCCTAGGCCTCTTATCAGGAGGGCAAAGAACCTCTAATCAGAGTAATCAAATCTTCTGCCATTTTAAGCATGTGCTTCTTAGGCACAGACCCTGCTGAACTAGGAGTGACACCAACAGAAGCTAAACTTGGCCTGCCTCTGGGAGAAGCCTTGGAAACAGAAGGAGAGGGCCTAACCACCCTAGGAAGGGAGGGGAGTACAGTAACCTGAGAAGCCCCTTCAGCCTGACCTGCCTCTTGAGAGGCCACATCCTGCAAAATCAAAGTCTCCCCCTGAGACTCCAGAGAAGTCTCCGTCGGAACCACCGGTTCCACTGAAGCCTCTAAAGAACCGGCGTCCGGAACGGACGACTCATCTTGCCTGGGTTTAACTGTTTTGTCTTTGTGCTTCTTCGTAGAAGCGGGCGCCGGAGAATCCGACGGCATATTATAATTGCACCGCTTACCGAAGACCAGCCTAGCACAATCTAACCTTCGCTTAATAGTGCGCTTATTGAACCTAGCACAAAAGCGACACCCAACTACGTCGTGCTCAGGCCCCAAACAAGGAATGCACAAAGAATGATAATCCCTATGCGGTATCTGTTTCCCACAAGAAATACAGTTATTCACTTTTTCTGACATCCGGTAATACACTGAGGCAAGAAAAAAACAAAATATTCCCCAACGGGGTACTTAGCCAACTTGGATTCGGTCTGAAACTCCGAACTCGAAAAATTTCAGAACGCCGAACGGCACTTGCAACGCTGCTTCTGCATCGGACCATGCGGCAAAAAAGACTGAGGATATGACGTCGGTCATGTGCTTTTGTACCCTGACGTCCTGATGTCAGTTTTAAGCGCCTTGACCGACGTCAGCCTAATACTTTGGTATTCGGGCCGACCGAGGACAGCGGACTACCCATATGTAAGGACTGCAGCAATGTGAGATGAAGAACATCAGAAGGCATTACAAGAGATCTGGGAACACAGGCTGACAGCAACCTCTCCTTTGACCACCACACTACCACTATGGTCAGAAAGTCCTTCTATGTGGCACATCTCATTACTAAGGGTTTTGCCGAAAGACACTGCAAGTAAAAGCACAGGTTCATAGAGCTCAAGTTAAAACAGAAACGGACTTTAATTTGAGTACTTCAAGTTCTACGCCCTCTCATTTTTTACAACAGCAGTTAAATTTTCCCCTTCCTATCAAGGACTCTACAAAAGTAGAGACAAAATAAGGTTCCAGAAGCATGAATCACTTCAAGAGGAAAACAGAAAGCGAAGCAACAGGAACACCTACGATGAAGAAAGCATGGGGCTTGAACAAGAATCTTTAATTTGGAACTTGTCTTCACATGTTTTAACTGACTCTGAAATTTCATTGTTGAATAGAGGCTTATCATTTATTCCAACGCAGAACACAGATCTTACTGAGGTAATTTTAGATTTAAAGAGATTCTCACGCAATTTAATGTTGAAACTGTTATTTAAAGGAAATTATGCTATACTTAATAGTAAGATGTGTTTTAAGAAACCAAGCACTTATGTACCTCTGCTTAAGCCAATATTAAATGCTTTTGAGAAATTATGTATAGAAGATTTCTACAAAATTGATGTTGGGCAGAAGAATAAGAACAAGTCTAATTTGTCAAAAGCTGAATATTTAGCACTGAAAGAACATGAAAATAATGTTAACATCATTGAGAGACCTGCTGTTTAACAGGGTCCAACTGTAATTTTCAATAGTGTTAGATACACAGCAGATATGTTAAACATGTTGGTTGATCAAACATTTTATGAGAAAGTTAACAAGAGACGTGTAAACAACATTGTTCAGAGTATTTATGATGTATTAAACAGGCTGTTTAAATCAGGTATCATAGATAAAAATTTGCATGATTATTTTTTTGTTGCACATCCCCTTATTCCTGTCATCGATGGCCTTCCTAAGCCTAAAGATCATGTTCACCCTCCTTTTATATCCATAGTCGCAGGTCATGACTGGTGCACTGAACCAATATCTATTTTTCTTGAAAAACAGCTGAGATCTATTCTTAACACTACTCCACATGTGTTAGAGACACTAAGCAGTTTTTAGAAGACTTATATGATTATACTTACAGATCACAAAGCACATTTTTGTTAGTTACAATGGATGTATATTCTCTCTCTACTGTAATTCCTAATGACATGGGTAAAATTTCTGATTTTGATGAAACTAAAATCTAATTAATTTTAATGCTATTAGACACCACGGTACTGGTGAATAATGTGTCTTTATTTGACAACAAATGTTATGGGCAGAAGCATGGCATAGCTATGGGCACATATTGTGCCAATAGCTACACCAATGCAGTCATGGTGACCTGGGAACAGGAATGGTACATATAAGGAGTTTGTTTCATTTTATTGCAGATTTGTGGATGATTTATTTATTTTGTGGAGTGGGTCTACTGAACAGTTCCATGACTTTATGGACTATATTAACAGTAGTACAACATATTTACAGTTTTCTTCTGAAACATCTAGTACAAGTATACATTTTCTAGATGTGAACATAGGAAAGAATGGCGATGGTAATTATACAAATGTGTTAAGAAAACCATGCTATCTTAACCATCTTCTTCTTCATAGGGGAAGTATACACCCACCACACATTTTTAAGTATGTAATCCGCAGTCAAGCGTTTAGGATGTCCAGGTTAAGTGCACTTGAAAATGATTATCAACAGCACACTAACAATTTGAGACGCTATCAGAACAAAGAAATTGCTGAAAATATTGAAGCTGTAAGGAAAGTGAGAGATACCAGTGCCAAACCCTACTTTACCAACCGAATAACTAAGTTAAATGAGAAAGGAGTGCCACAGGATTTTGGTAAGGATATGAAGTTGAGAATACCCATGTTTTATGCAAGTGATAATGTTGGGTATCAGAGAGTCATTGAGAGACACTGGAACATTCTAATGACTGATGAAAGTCTTACGGGAATTTCAGATAACAAACCAAGGTTTACTTATAAAAAGATGACATCTCTTAAGAAAGGTCTTTGCTACCCTAAAACTGTAGATAAGACATTTCCCTGTGGCAAATGTGTTGCTTGCACGTGTATAAATACTACCAATGTGTTTTTAAATCCTGATCAAAAGAAAGAATATACATTTAATATATATGCAACCTGTACTTCAGAACACAATTTATTTAGCTTCTTGCACAGTGTGTGCTAAATTTTATGTTGGGAAAACAGATAGAGCCCTGCATGATCGCATAAAAGAACATGTTAATCATATTAGCAAGGGCAGCCAAAATAGTGCCCTTTCTAAACATGTCTTGGAAAAGTACAGTTGTGTACACTTACCATAAATGTAGATGTTCGAGTGTATTCACTGTTGCAGTCATTACATTTGGGTAATCCTGCTGGCAGGTTGCCCTCAGCTGGCCTGAATTCCAAAGTCTTGGGTCCCGCGTCGGCCGCTGTCGCCCCCTCCCTGACGTCAGGTCGTCAGGGGTATAAAAGAAGCAGCCAATGCCATTTTCTCTAGTTTTTCTTGCCCCAGATGTCAGGTGCCCCCTAAAAGGGTTGCCAAAATTTATATAAGTATAACTACATGCACTAATATAAAATTTACCTTCATCTACAAGCAAATACACCATATAGGTTGTATAAATTAGAGAAGGAAAGATAGGTTCCCTCAGAAGAAAAGGGGGATGGTGGGTGGGTAACCTGAACTGTAACAGTGAATACACTCGAACATCTACATTTATGGTAAGTGTACAACACAGCTGTATTATGTTCTTTGTGTTTCACTGTTGCAGTCATTACATTTGGGTAGAGTCCCAAAGCTAAGGTTGGGAGGCTGGAGCTAAACAGCATTAGGAGCGGCTATGAGGCCCTGCAGAACTGCAGTGGCAAAGCCTGCCCTGGATTTAGAGTAGAATGGCAGATGATAGTGCTTTGTAAAGGTGTGCACTGAACTCCAAGTAGCAGTCTCTAAAATGTCCTTGGTAGGTACTCCCCTGAGAAAGGCTGCTGAAGTGGCTGCAGCTCTGGTTGAGTGTGGCCTAATGCCCTTAGGTACTGGCTTGCCATGGTGTGCATAGCAGAAATGAATGCAGTGGCCTATCCACTTTGAAATAGTCTACTTTTAGATAGCCTTTCCTTGTGATCCTGCAGCATATGTCACTAGTAATTGCTCTGTCTTTCTGAAAACCTTGGTTCTGTCCAAGTAGAATCTATGCTGTCTGTGTACGTCCAAAGAATGCAGAATTCTCTCCCCCTTGTTCTGTGGATTTGGATAAAAGGTTGGCAGGTGAATATTTTGGTTGAGAGCCACACTGGATACCACCTTAGGCATAAATGTTGGGTTTGTCCTCAAAGAGACCCTGTCTGGATAAAAAAATGATAAAAGGTTCCATAGCCATGAGTGCCTGTAGCTCTGAAACTGGTCTTGCAGAAGTTATTGCTAGGAGCAGAGCTGTTTTCCAAAATAAAAACTTTATATCAGCAGTAGCAGCTGGCTCAAAAGAAGGCAGGGTGAGTTTTTTCCAAGACATAGATGAGGTCCCATGCAGGCATTGGTGATCTACTTGGAGGTCTTAAATTTTTGGCTCCTCTGACGTACTGCTTTAATAAGGGATGAGAAAAGATTGGTGGCTCTACATTGTAATCATCCGAAATGGCAGAGGCATGAATTTTAATAGATGAAAAAGATGGGCCTTTGTCCAGCATCTCAATTAAGTATTGCAAAATCTGAGGAATATTTGGCACAGCTGTATCAGTTCCTTGTGCCTAGTTCCAAGCACAGAATCTCTTCCATTTTCCAGCATAAGATTTTCTAGTACTAGGCTTTCTGGCTTCCAAAATGACATCCATCACAGCTTTACTGAGAGGTGTGTTTTGTATGACTACATTATTCGCCATGCTGTCAGGTTTAAAGTTCTGAGTTGGCTGTGCAGGATCTGACTGTTTTGCTGGGACAGTAGATGAGGTATTTGAGGTAAGGTCCAAGCTGGGCATTGAGACAAGCTCCTTAGTATTGGATACCAGTACTGGCAGGGCCAGTCTGAGGCAATCAGTATCATCTTTGGCTTCTCCTGTCTGACCTTTAGGAGTACCTTGGGGAGGAGAGGCAGAGGGGGAAATGCATATACTGATAGGTTTTTCCAGCTGAAAGATAGGGTGTCCACTTTCCATGCTTGTCTGTGATAAATCCTTGTGCAGAATCTTTTTAGTTGGTAGTTGTGAGGGGAGGCAAATGGATCTATGTCCGGGCATCCCCATTTCCTTGTTATCATGCTGAAGACTTGTGGGTCCAGGTGCCACTCATGGGGATCCATGAGGTTTCTGCTTAGTTCGTCTGCCAGAGTATTTTTCCTTCCTGGCAGGAATTGCGCCTGCAGATGTACTTTGTAAGTCAATGCTGTGTCCCACAAAGTCATGGCTAGTCTGCAAAGGGGGTAAGAATGTGTGCCCCCCCTGCTTGTTTATATATCACATGACCGTGATGTTGTCTGTCTTTATCAGTAGTTGTCCTGGATGAAGTAGGTCCTTGAAGGCTGTCAGGGCATTTTGAACTGCTAGCATCTCTTTTTGATTGATATGTAGATGCATTTGGTTTGAGGTCCATGTGCCCTGAATGCATCTTCCTGCCATGTGAGCCTCCCAGGCATAATCTGATGCATCCGTTGTTAGTGTCTGCCTGGCTGGGGGTAATGTGAATGGCTGGGGGCAATGTGAATGGCTGTCCCTTGTTTTGCTGTCAAGCCTTTGCCCACCATCGAAACTCCTATTGCAGGCAGGGAACGAGAGTAATCATAGTTTCCAGGCTGTGGCAATGTTGAGTCCAAACACTTTTTAGGTACCATTGTAGTTTCCTCATATACAGTCTTGCATATGGAATTAGTAGGATGCAGGATGCCATGAAGCATAAAGCCTGCAGAATTTTTCTTGCAGATAACCGGGCCCTTGCTGCCAACATTTTAAAATAGATAGTCAGTTGCTTTTGTTTGTCTGGCGTGAGATAAGCCATCTGGGCAGTTGTATTTAAGCTTGCACCCAGGAATATTATCTCTTGAGAGGGAACTAGTTTTGATTTCTTTTCGTTGACTGTGTACCCTAGGCATGTTAGAAGTCTTTCCACAAATGCCAGATGTAGAAGAATGTCCTTGTTCTCTACTTGAATTAAACAGTCATTGAAGTAAGGATATATTTGTATTCCTCTTTGTCTGCAGAATGGAATTACTGGTGCTAGGCACTTTGTAAAGACCCTGGGCACAGCAGATAAACCAAAAGGCAGTGTAGAGAATTGGTAATGCATTGAGCCAGCCTTGAATCTGAGGTATCTTCTGCATATTTGTCTGATTGGGACATGCAGGTATGCCTCTTTTAGGTCTAAAGTCACTAGCCAAGCGTACTTGCCCAGCATGGGCAGAAGCTGCTGCAAAGTCAACATCTTGAATTTTGGTATATCCAGGAATGTGTTCAAAATAGATAGGTCCAGTATTGGCCTGCAGGCCTTGTCCTTTCTGGGTACCAAGAACAGTCTTGAGTAAAATCCTTGTCCCTGCTCTTGCTCTGGTACTTGTTGAATGGCCCCCATGTCCATGAGGGATGAGACTTGTTTTTGTGCCTCTGCCCATTGATTTTTTGGCAGATCTGGCCAGCCATTTGCCTTTGGCAGGGTATGGAAATGGAACTTGTAGCCTTGTGACACGATATTTAGGACCCACTTGTCCTGGGTTATAATGTGCTAATTTTGAGAAAAAAGTGCTAATTTTCCACCTAAGGGTGCTGCCAGGAGATAAGTGCTTGGTGCAGGCAGGGGGAAGTCATGGGGACTGTTTCCTGTATGGTTGTGATTTGTCTTCTCCAACTTTGGAGGTAGAAGCCCCCCATTGCTTTGAGCGGCATGAACCTTGCGCCTGGGATCTGCCCCTTTGAGGTCTGTCTGACACAGGAAACGACCAATTCTTTGTTGGTCAGTGTCTACTAAACCTAGGTGGCTGTACTTGCAAAAAATCTTTGACCGTTTGCATAGATTTAGCTTTGTCCTCCATTTTCTTTAACACTTCTTCTGCCTTAACACCAAACAAAGCATCATGCTGTAAAGGTGCATCTAATAATTTAACTTTAACATGATCAGGCAGATTTTGTTCCTTTAACCAAGCATGCCTCCTAATTACAGAACCTGTAACTGCAGCCCTGCAGGAGGCCTCTAAAGAATCAAAACCACATTGCAAAGTATGCTTTCCAACTTGTTCAGCTGCATGCAATACATCCTGCATTTCCTTGTTTTCTGCACATTCAGAGTTTAACAACATTTTCTGTTTAAGCAATGCCATGACATGTTGCTGATATTTGAGCATATGAAACTGACAGTTTAAGGCCCTTATAGCCAAGGGAGCAGATGTGTAAACCTTTTTCCCCATCTATCCAGTGCCCTAGAATCTCTGTCAGAGGGGGTAGGGTTTTTTGCAGCGGAAGCCTTAACACCTTTGGGACCCTGAGAAATAGTTTCTGGGTCTGCAGCAGGGTTTCTAAAAAGGAATTATGAGAGTCAGGAACCCTGTAATATCTGTCAGGCTTAACAGGAGCTGGCGGTAAGGAGTCAGGGGTAAGGCTAGACTCCGAAAACACATCATCTACAATGTCTAACACAGGTGGGATGGCTAGTGGCTTGTGTTGAGGTAGTAAAAGGAAATCCCTGAGCCTCTTTTTAGATTCTGAAAAATCTTGGCTCTCCCAGTGGAAATGCTCCCTCATGGTATGTAAGGTTTCCCCAAAAGAATAGTCCTCTGGAGGAGAAGCTGAAGGTATAAATTCTTCAGCATCAGAATCTTCATAGGGGGCAGAGAATATTCCTGATCAGAAGAGGAATCAGAAGAAATGGAAACCTGATCTGAAGATTCATTGTCAGTCTCTTGCCTAGGCCTCTAACCAGGAGGGGGATGGGAACCCTGATCAAGGTGATCAAGTCTTCGGCCATTTTGAGCATCTGTTTTTTGGGCATAGAGGCCTGACCACGTGGCTCTTGAGTTTGTTTCTTTGCTTTGGAAGGTGCTTTAGTCTTTGCCTTTGAAGCTGAAGTCGGTTTGATGTAAAGATATTTAGGTCTGAATACACCCTCAGAAGCCGGTGCCTGCTCAGCGGCTCCAGACCCTTTTGAAGGGATAATATCCGAGGCTCCAATACCTTCAGTTTCCAGTGGCATAGCCGACTCCACGTGGGAGTCGGTAGCGGCCTGCGACTCTAAAGTAGCGGGTGTCAGGAGCTGTGAAGGCGCCTCACTAAGGACCGACGAGCCGGCGACTGGCTTAGGAGAAGCTTCGTTGTCAGTTTTGGGCCTTGGTTGTCTCTTTCCTTTCCTTTGCATTTTTTGTGGACTCTAGTAATCGGATGGCTATCCGACGACATTTCTGGATAATTAAACCGGCATCCAAAATAGTTTAAAGCAAAATCATACCGATGCTTGATAGTCCGTAGGTTAAATCTAGCACAAAACCGACAACCAGAAACGTTGTGATCAGGGCCTAGGCAAGGAATACAGTAAAAATCCTTATGAGGTATTTGCTTCCCATAAGAAATACAATTATTACCTTTTTCTGACATCGGTCTGGAGCAAGAAAAAAGTTTCCCCAATGGGGTACTTAGCTTTATTAAAGACTTTGGATCTGAAACTCGAACACGAAAATCTTAGTAGTCGGCCGATCGGCACTTGCGAACTGCTTCTGCTTCGGGCACCGCGTGGCAAGAAAGACTAAGGAAAATGGCGTTGGCTGCTTCTTTTATACTCCTGACGACCTGATGTCAGGTAGGGGGCGAAAGCGGCCGACGTGGAACCCAAGACTTTGGAATTCAGGCCGGCTGAGGGCAACCTGCCAGCAGGATTACCCAAATGTAGTGACTGCAACAGTGAAACACGAAGAACAGTTAGTTATGTACTCACCATAACGATCGATGTATGTGGTCCATCTCGCCTACATTCATTACTGATGGGTTCGGAGCAGAGAATCGGCTCCGACTCGGCTGACTATTTTCTAGCATGAAGTCTCTAATTGGATGGGCTAACCAGTATCCCAGGATGCACCTCGCCCCAACTCCCAGATCTTGTTTGCATACATCTCAATCACTCCACATACACAAACCTCACTAAGAGGAATATCACCCACCAGGAAAAAGGAATAAAAAACAATTTTGAAGGGTCTCAGAGCAATCTTCCTCCAAATCCTTCAGGAAGGGGGCAGGTGGGAGATGCGTAGAATGTAGGCGAGATGGACCACATACATCGATTGTTATGGTGAGTACATAACTAACTGATGTTATGTGGTCCTATCTCGCCTACATTCATTACTGATGGGACAGCGTCCCTAGCACCTCTAACCTGGGAGGCTCATAGGAAAATACTCCTGAGAACCGTGGAACTAAAGGAAGCCCGGCCTCTAGATGCCACTTCCAGCTTGTAATGAGAGATAAAGGTATGATGAGAAGTCCAGGTGGCCGCTGCACAAATGTCGTCCAAGGAAAGCCTGGCATGATACGCTATTGAAGTCGAGACTGCCCTGGTGGAATGAGCCTTAACTGGGAATGGTAAATTTCTGCCTGCTGATGAGTAAATAAAGGAAATGCAATCCTTAATCCACTTAGAAATTATGCACTTGGAGACATGTTTCATCCTGTGTAAATAGAATCTCAGTTGTCTATGCACATCCAATTGATGAAATTTGAACTCTTCTTTGTTGGAGAAGTTTGGAAAAAACACAGGAACTCAATGGATTGATGGAGGTTAAACGTGGAAGACACCTTAGGGAGGAAGGACGGATTAAGTCTCAAGGATACCCTGTCCTTATGGAAGATCAAATACGGGGGCTTAATGGACAACGCTTAAAGTTCTGATACTCTTCTAGCCGAAGTGATGGCCACCAAGAAGTGATGGCTTGCAACACCAGATTTAAATCCCATGGCATGACGGGTTCTGACACAGGAGGGCGAAGTAACCAGGCTCCTTTCAAAAAGGCCTTGCAAAGTTTATGGCCCATAAGAGTGGGCTCATAGGATACATGGAAGTTAGAAATGGCCGCCAGCTGCACCTTAATGGTCGAGGGAGCGGAGCCCTGTCGAAAGAGCATAGCTAAAAAGTCTAAAACCGCCGATATAGGGGCTGTGAAAGGGTCCAGGCCTTGGGCTTGAGCCAAGGTGGAAAATCTGTTCCATTTGCTGGAGTAAATTCTTCTGGTGGAGGACTTGTGAGACAACGATAGGATATGCACCACCTCAGGCGAAAGGAATGTAGTCTAACTAATGATGGAAGTGGAGCAGCCAGGCTGTCAACCTGAGGGACTGTAGGGAGGGGTGGAACTGTCCTGACATGTTAGTCAATAAGTCTGGCACTGGATCCAGAGTCCAAGGCCATTCACTATGTACCGCTGAAGGAAGGGGAACCAGACTTGGCGGGGCCAGTGTGGAGCAATTAAAATCATCGTGCTTCCCAAGTAAATGGCTTTCTGAATCACTCTTGGTAACAGAGGAAACGGAGGAAAGGCATAAAGCAGACTAGGAGGCCAACCGTGGACTAGTGTGTCCCTGGGTGACTCCCCCTGTGGGGGGATCAGGGTGAAGTAGTTACTGCATTTGGCACTGAGAGTACTGGCAAAGAGATCGCAGCAAGGCTGACCCCACCTGCTGAATATCCGAGTCACAACTCGGTTGTTCAGAGACCACTCGTAGGGCATCAGAATAGCTCTGCTTAGCCTGTCTGCTATCAAGTTGGATTTTCCCGGAATGTGCATTGCCACTAGAAACCGTTGTGAAGACACTGCCCAATTCCACACACTCATGGCTTCTCTGCAAAGGGGGTAAGACTTGGTTCCTCCTTGCTTGTTCAGGTACCACACAACTGACATGCTGTCCGAGTGAATAGTAATCGTTCCCCAGGGAAGAGAGCTCTGGAGTGTTTGCAATGCTAATAGCACTGCTCTCATCTCTAGGACATTGATGTGTAAGTGTACCTCGTGATCCTGCCACGTGCCTTGGACCATTCTGCCCAGATAATGCCCCCCCACCCTATCTGGGAAGCATCCGTGGTCACTGTGGCAGCAGGAGACAAAGGAACTAGATTCCTCCCCTTGTCCAGGTTGGAGGAACATAGCCACCAACGGAGATCCTGTCTGCATTGTTCGGTGAGGAGAATAGGATGAGAGAGAGGGAATTTTTGAAAGGATCACTGGACTGAAAGGAGCCACTGGAGGATCCGCACGTGTAGCCTGGCTAAGGGCACTAGCATGATGGTCGCCGCCACGGATCCCAACAGCTGAAGAACTAACCTGGCTTGAACCTTCTTGCAGGGCAACAAAGCTTGGACCTGAGATTGCAACACTGTTATCCTTTCTAGAGGTAGAAAGGCCCTCATTTGAACAGAGTCTAGCTCTGCCTATAAATACAACACGCTGTGAGGGCAGCAAGGCAGATTTTTCCCAGTTTAATGTAATTCCTAGCCTTTGGCAAAGGGTTATGGTAGCATCCCTGGCTTGAATGAGGAGATGCCTGGTGGGGGCAGTAAGGAGCCAATCGTCCAGGTAAGGAAACACCTGGAATCCTAGACGTCTCAGGTGAGCTGTCACCACTGCCAAACACTTGGTAAACAACCTGGGGGCCATGGTGAGACCAAAGGGCAGGGCTCGAAACTGGAAATGACTGGCTCCCAGCCGGAAGCGTAAATGATTCCTGGATGCCTTGTTTATCTTGATGTGGTAATAGGCATCCTTGAGGTCGATGGAGCACATCCATACTCCCTCTCCCAGCAATGGGAAGATGGATTGAAGAGTGACCATTCGGAATTTGGACTTCAGGACATAGTGATTCAATCGGCTGAGATCCAGAATGGGTCTCAGGTCCCCTGTTTTTTTCGGCACCAGAAAGAGTCTTGAGTAAGTTCCTGATCCGATCTGGTCTGAGGGGACCGGTTGGATGACTCCTTTTCTTAGCAGCTTTGATATCTCTAGTGCTGCTTGATCCCTTTGACTGGGTGGAACGTCCGGGATTTTTTTGATTGGGGGAAGGAGTGAAGCAAAGGGAATGGTGTAACCTCAGGTAATTATTCGAAGCACCCATCGAGCCTGAGTGATGCTCTCCCAGGCTTGAGAATGCCTCGAAAAACGGCCCCCGACTGGCTCTGGAATAGCACAGTCGGGCGATCCCTCAGGGATGCTGATAGGAAGATCCGCGAAAGGAGTCGCGGTCTCCCAAATTGCGGGGGCCTCCTCTGCCCCTAGGATGGCATCTTCCAGAATAATTCCCCCCTCCTCTCCCTCTGGAGGGGGGCTCACCATGAGTGGCAGGGAAAGACTTTTGTGACTTCTTGAACCACATCTTCCCTCCTCTCTGAGCCTTGGGATAAGGCCTAGAGGGAAGAGAAAAACGGGCCCCTACGGCAGATAAAGTCTTACCCTCCTGCTCACATCTGGTGAGAGTGTCTTTCAATTTGGGTCCAAAAAGAGAGGACCCATCGAAGGGGGCATCAGTGAAGGAAGACTTGAAGGCCTCCGCGAAGTGACATAGGCGCATCCAGGCTTGCCTCCTAAGAGCCAAACCTGAACTAGCTGCCCTACTCGCCCCCTCGGCTGCATAAGATGAGCCTCATGGACGGGTTGACAATGGAACCAAGGGTAGACAACTGGGCGTTAACAGTCTGCGCTACCGCCTCAGGCATGTTACCCGTCAAGGTATCTCCCAACTCTTTGAGGAGATCTCTCTGGAGCAGAGTAAAGTAACAAAGATAATTCAGTGACCGCAGTGTAAAGGTCGCTGAAGACAGGGTACGCTTCCCGTACCGATCCATACTCCTGGACTCCTTGTTAGGAGGATGGACGGAAGAAGAAGCCTCTGCAACTTCCTGCTGAGTGGCTGACGCCACCACCATGGCATCTACAGGGACCCCTTTTGTCAAGAACTCTTTCCCTGGGGGAGCAGACAGGAACTTATTCGGACGACTGGGCACCAGTTCCACGGAATCAGGGTGCTCCCACACCCTTCAACAAATCAGGTCTAAGAGTTCATCGAAGGGTGGAGACACCCAGGAGGTGGAAGGCTGAGCTCTGAAGGCCTTGAGGAATACCAACTCCTCCTCAGAGGGGGGCTTGGAAGGCCAGTCACCTCTCTGCCTCAATATCTCCAGGATGTCGGAGAAAGAAACATCATCGGACGACGACTTAGGGGACCCCTCTGCATCTTCTGAGGTGATTGACTCTTCTTCTGAGTCTATGTGCTTCCTCTTGCACAACTTCTTCCTGGGAGGCTCCTCAGGCACAGACTCTGAGGGGCCCTCAGAAAGTTGGGGACCACTCATGGGGGTGTCCTCATGCCTTTGAGCTCCACTGTCCACAGATAGGGGGGCGTCAGAGGCTCTAGCCGGGGTGTATGGGGATGGAGTGACCGATCCAAGTGATGTCACTGACGACCTGGCCAGTGTGCTTCTCATGGCCTCGAAGGTGGGCCCCCCTGAATCCGAGGACTGACCAGTCTCTGAGACCACAAACGGAGTCGGGGTCCCTCTAGCCGAAGCGCCGAGAGGGAGACTCGGGGCCGACAGAAGTCCCGATGCATACCCCCTCGGGTCCGACCGAGGAAACCCAAGTGCCGAAACCAGATGACGGAACCAAAATGGTTGGAGCCGACGACAGCTCCGATAAACCCGCCAGGGGTATCGGAGCCGGTGCAAGGACATCACTCGGCGCTGAACACTCCGGCTCCGATAACACAGAGGTGCTCGGAGGAGGAATCATGGGTACCGACAAGGGGGTAGGCTCCGGAGCCGACTGGGTCGGAGCCGAAAACAATTTGGCAAACACCGGTGACTGAAGGAGCCTCTGGACCACCCTATCCACGTCCAAATCAGACAACCTCAAGGATATGGAGGAAACTGAAGGAGATGAGGATCTCTCCTACCTATGGACTCCCTGTATAACACTGGGTGACCGGCTCCGAATTGGCTCCAAAATGATCAGAGCCGAGGTCGACTCCAGTACCACAGATACCTGCTGCGGCCCCGAGGACAATAGAGCCGAGGAGGCAGTATCCAAAACAGAACTCTTGTCCTGCGGCTCCGAAGCCAAAGGAGCCGAGGAGGTTGTAACTATTTTCAAAATCTTCTCCGGGGGCTCCGAAGAACTAGATGGAGCCGGAGATCTTTTCTTAGTTCTGGTAGATTTAGACTTGCCAGTAGAAGAAGCAGACTCTAGATCCTCTTCAAAAGCGGGCTTGACTAGGCCCTTCAAAATCAGTTTATTTTTCCTTTCCTGCAGCACCCTAGAGCTGAAGGAATGGCAGACACTGCATGATTCTTGTAAATGAATCGCATCAAGGCAATAAACACAGATGGCATGCCCATCTGTAATAAACATTTTATAAGCACATTTAGAGCATTTTTTTAATCCGGAGGGTTTATGCTCCTCCTGCTCTTTCGACATGTCCAACAATATCCAAACACTCAACAACAACAGGAGGAAGGTGGGAAACACTACTGGACACAGGAACTCTAATTTAAACGTTCCCTAGGAAAAGGAACCGACAACAAACACACTATAGAACGGATGCGAAGGAGAGGACTAGGTCCCTCTAAATAAAACGGGCCTAGCCCGCCAAATACAAGGGAAACCACTCACACTCTCCAAAAAACTAACCAAACAGGCTCAAACACACACAAAACGCAATATAGCTATGAGAATAGCTTTTTTGTATAAAAGAGAAGTACAAAACTTTAGAAAGTTTACTAAAAGTGTACTTAGCCACAGCCAAGCTCGAGACCACGTCCTAACTCAATGAGCGACAAACGAGATCTGGGGGTTGGGGCGAGGTGCATCCTGGGATACCGGTTAGCCCAGCCAATTAGAGACTTCGTGCTAGAAAATAGTCGGCCGAGTCAGAGCCGAACCCATCAGTAATGAATGTAGGCGAGATAGGACCACATAACATCATCGGATTTAACACACATTTTTATTTATAGCTATTGGCAGAGTGTTTGAGAGTGCCAGATGTGACGATCTTAGAAATACTACTGAACAACTAAGCCAAATGGATAATCAGGCTCAGAAGTGACGATGGGCATGGGCTGAATGAAAGAGTGCCCATTAAACCTAAACTAAACAGTAGGCGCCTACGCAGATGAAGCAGCACTACTTAGTATAGAGTACTTGTGTATCTACCATTTTAAAATAAGTTTATATTCATATTAGATATATTGTTTTATTCATTTTATACGTTTTTTAGTTAGTGTGCATAATGCTGTGTATTGTTAGGACTGTGTCTCTTTTAGAGTTAAGTGAAATGCATCATGTAATTTGTTTATTAGAGTATTTAATGCAGTCCTTTTATACTCTTGTTTGCATTTGATGAAGCAGTACAACCTGCAAAAGTGCTCATACCTTTGTGAATAAAGAGATTAGTAGAACTTGAGCAGTCTGCCGTTTTTGGGTTCACTTGTGTACTTGGAATTGTTTGCTTGTTTATTTTATGTGAGCCTGAAACTTGGAGAATCATGGTGGTTTGTGTTTTTTACTATTCTTCTAAAAGGACCAGCTACAATGAAAAGTTTAAATATATTTAATAAATAATAAAATAACATGAAAATACTAAATATCTATTTATAGTAAATACCAGAGTTTCACCCACAGGAAATATTAAAAATAACACAGATGGAAAGATTCATACAGTTACAGAAAAACAAAACTATTCTCACTACATTTTCCTGACTAATCTAGAGTGTGCTAGTCCCTGGTCACTTACTAGCACAAGGTAAGATGAAGTGGGTGAGTAGTCTTCCTCCTTTTATCAGGTTCCAAGAACAGACTGCTCCTGAGACTTCAGCCCCCTCTAATATTAAGGTATTATTTCTGTACAGAATTACATCACATACATATGGTCATCGAACTTCTGGTTCCCATGCACCCCCATTGCTAGAAGCTGTCAGGATTTGCCACCTATGAGATACAATACACACAGAGCTTTGCTCAGATCTGCTGCTGCTGCTCCTGGAAGTCGTAAAACAATTTCAAACCTTTACCCTTCCAGAGTAGCAATTAGCTCCCTGCTACAGACAATAAAGACGGCTTCCCAACACTTGGTTTTCCAGGCATTTTGTCTCTGGCTGCAACCAGAACTTTAATAAGATACAATCTTTATAGCCTAAATTAATTTCAACTATTTTTCAAAGTCTGCTGCAGCTGGATTGCAATTAACCTCTTCTCTTCCAGTATCCTCTGTTAAAACATACACATTTAATTCAGTTACAATAACACATGTACATTTATTTTCTTTCCAGCAGGGTACACTGTTGATACATTTTAACACAAGCAACATTACAAATACATTTTTAAACACAAGCATCTTTACAAATCAGTTTGATACACAGAAGACATAATTCTTCACAAAACCCCAGCTAACTATGCTGGCATATGTTACAAATCCACTGCCCTACTTCTCCTGGCATGGCTGGCAGTACCCGCTACCATCACAGAGAATAACAAAATGATATTGCATTAGAAATCCAGCTTGCAATTGTTTGCTCACATACTGTTTGACCCAGTTTAGAATCCATGAGAGAGTCAAAAGATTGTTAATGTTTTTGAATGGATTTATTTTCATCTAAATAAGATCTTAGCAGTCTGTGAAAGTCTACAGTGTGAAGAGCCTTTCCCCCTGGCTCTGTGGGCATAGGGAATGAAGGTAGGGAGATTCATAACTTCCAAGATGGCTACACACACTGAGTAACAGCTTAATTTCAGCTCTCCTAGTGTGAAAACAGAAACTCAGAAAAGACAGCCATTGAACTTGTTTTTTGGGTAAATTTCAGTAAAAGGCTAGTAACTGCACTGCCTGGATGTCTGCAAAAAAGAAATTCAAAGAACCTGAAAGAAAAACAATCACAAAAGGTGAGGACAGAACACTGACTGGGACGATTTCTGCAGCTGTTCAGCAAAAAGCAGTTCAAGCTCCAGCTTTGGTGCAAGACATGACTTCCAGTAACCTAGAGGAAAAGATAATTCAAATGAACTCAGATACAATTAAAATAAATGAAACAGGAGTATATCAACTTAAATAACAAAAGTCTGGAAAATGGAAGGAGCTTTAAGATAATCAGATGAGGTGATAAAACTGTAAAACTCAAAGGTCAAAATGAAGAAAAGGCTGGCTGAATACGAGACTGCTCAAGAAGATATGCTTCAAAAATAATAGAATTAGAGGACAAAGCATGTAGGGAAAAAAGAAGTTATGTTCTTACCATAACATTCCATCTGTGTTGTCGATCTTCATTCATTCTTGACAGATGGGTCTCAGTTCCATCCTCGTAACCGACTCGGCTGTTGTAACAAGCTCACGCAAGCCAGAAACTCTCAAGCTAAGGCTACCCATAGTGACTCCCTTACCTTCAGGTCGAATTTACCCGTAGAAATAAAAGGCGGAAACTTTGTCTGAGCAACTGCCCTACTACACAACCAGGACTAGTTCCGAACCTCTGGGAGTCTTAGGAGGGGGTAGAATGGTGGGATGTCAAGAATGAATGAACATCAACAACACAGATGGAACATTATCGTAAGAACATAATTTCTTTATATGATGATGTCAATCTTCAGTCATTCATGATAGCTGGGACAGAGTCCCTAGCTACTTTATGTCCCAGGAGGCCCTATGGAAGGATATTCCTGAGCACCACAGAGCCAAAGGATGCTCTTCCCCTGGACACCACATCCAATTTGTAATGAGTGATAAAGGTATGAGGGGATGCCCAGGTAGCTGCTGCACAAATGTCATCCATGGAGGCTCTAGAATGAAAGTCTACTTAAGTGGAAACTGATCTGGTAGAATGAGCTTTGACTTTAGTTGACAGACTGATTTTAATTTGATGATAAACAAAAGTGATGCAATCTCTCAATTTTGACAAGGTGACTTCGGAAACTGGTTTGCCTAGTCGAGGACCAGAAAAAGACAGGAACAGTTAGTCCAATTTTCTGAAGGATTTCATTCTATCTAAATAAAAACGTAACTGTCTGTGTACATCCAACAATGCAAACAATATTCCCCTTTGTTTGAAAAATTCAGGAAGAAAACTGACAGGTTGATGGATTGGTTAATATCCGAGTCTGAGACAACTCTGGGTAGAATGGAGAGGTTAGTCCTAAGGGATACTCTCTCTTTATGAAAAATGATGTATGGCCGCTTTACACCCACAGCCTGCAATTTCGATATTCTCCTGGCTGAAGTGATGGCTAACAGGACTAAGGTTTCCTAAGATAAAAATTTTATATCACAGGTGGCTGCTGGCTCAAAGGGCTGATGGATCAAAGTTTGTAAGACTAACGTCAAGTTCTAAGGTTCAATGGGCTCTATAAAAGGTGGTTTTAAATGCATAACTCCCTTTAGGAAAGTTTTGCAGAGGCGGTGAGATAGCCAGGAAAAATAATCAAAGCCATTATGGAAATCTGAACTAGCCGCTAAATGAACTCTGATAGCAGAAGCTGATGCTCCTGAATGGAGTAAAGTTGACAAATATTGTAACACCTTATTAATCAAGGCTGAAAAGGGGTCAACTCCTTCTCCTTGACACCAGATCCATTTACTAAGATAAAGTTTCCTGGTGGACGGTTTATGGGAAGCCAGAAGACGGATTATTCTGCCTTGCAATTACCGGAAGTGGAGGCACCAAGTGGTCAGCTTGAGACTTGGTAAGTTGGGATGGACCATGAGACAGCAGTCCCAGAGTTGGGTCCAGAGTCCACAGACTGTGAACTAGGTGAGGCCAAAGAAAGGGGAACCAGACTTGACGGGGCCAATAGGGTGCAATGAGGATCACTTTGCTTCTCAACCATTACGCTTTCTTTAAAAACTGGGGTATTAGAGGAAAAGAAGGAAAGACATAAATCAGTCCCGGGGGGCCAATCGTGCAGAACAGCATCTTTCGGGGTCTCCCCCTGAGGGGGAATTAGGACAAAGTAGCTGCTGCATTTGTGGTTCATGGGAGATGCAAACAGATCGCAGCAAGGCTAACCCCAAAGACGAAAGATCTCTGTCACTACTATGGGATTGAGAGACCACTTCTGAGGCAGGAGAATGCATCTGCTCAGTTTTTGTCCGCAATCACACTGGAACTCCCAGGAATGTGCATTGCTATCAAAAAGTGGTTGGAGGTGATGCTCATTGCCACACACTCAGGGCTTCCTGACATAACGGATATGATCTGGTTCCTCCCTGTTTGTTGATGTACCAGATGACCAACATATTGTCTGATTGGATAGCAATTGTCCCCGACAGAATGGCAGATTGGAATGTTTGCAACTCTAAAAGCAATGCCCTCAGTTCTAAGATGTTGATATGCAAACTGGCCTCTAAGGAGGACCAAGTGCCCTGGCTTGTCTTTCCCTGAAACCCCCATACCCCCCACCCCATCAGGGATGCATCCGTAGTCACTACGACCCAAGGCTGAGGGGGTGAAAAAGGGTGATTCCATAACTCTTCTTCTGGCTTCATCCTCCAATTCAGATCCTGCTTGCATCAATTTGTTATTCAGATTGGATAAGACATGGGGTGTGTTAACAGAGACCACTGTGATGCTAGGAGCCATTGAAGCAGCCTCATGTGGAATCTCACCAGGGAAACTAGGGTGATTGTTGCTGCCATTGACCCTAGTAGTTGTAAGACTAAGCGAGCTGAGACTGTCTTGAGAGAGTATCACTTGGAGCTGTAACCTTAACCTTTGCAATCTGTGAAGAGGTAGAGCAATCACACAGGATCTCGTCTCGAATGTTGTTCCGATGAATTCTAAGCTCTGAATGGGTGCCAGTTTTGACTTTTCTTTGTTTATTGAAATGCCTAAGAACTCTGCCAGTTCTAGAATGTTGTATAAGACATGAAGCAGTAGATGCCTGGTGGGGGCGGTAAGGAGTCAATCGTCTAAATATGGAATAACCCAAAATCCTTGCAGACTCAGATGAGCTTCTACCACTGCCATGCATTTTGTGAACATCCTGGGGGCTGAGGTGAGACAAAAAGGCAGTGTGCAAAACTGGCAATGACTGACTCCCAGCAGGAAGCGAAGGTATCTTATGGAACGCTTGTCCATTTTTATGTGGTAATACGCATCCTGAAGCTCTATCGAGCACATCCAATCATCCTTCGCCAGAAATGGAAGGACAGACTGAACCATGACCATCCAGAATTTTGTCTGTCTGACAAACTTGTTCAAGATACTGAGGTCTAGAATCGGCCTCCAGTCCCCTGTCTTTCTTGGCAAAAAGAATCTTGAGTAAAATCCGGATCCTACTTGGTCTGGTGGGACTGTTTGTATGACTCTTTTTGAGCAGCTTTTTAATTTGAGTTGCTGCGTCCCTTTGACTGGGTGGAATGTCGGGGATTCGTCTTTGCAGCCTTGGATAAAGACTGAAGGGGATATGGTAACCTCTGGTAATTGTTGTCTGCACCCACAAATATGATGTTATTGAATGCCAGGCTAACTGGTGCAGAGAGAATCTTCCCCCAACTGCCTCCAGAGGTAACCAATTGGGCTGCTCCTCATGAGCACTGATAGGGTTGCCCAGAGAAAGAATCGCTGGAGCCCTGGTTACACGGGCCCCCTCTGCCATGGGGGGGGCATCTTCCTGATGAGTCCCCCTCTCCCCAGGTAGAAAACTCACCATGTGTGCCACGAAAAGGCCCTTGGGACTTCCTGAATCACATCTTTCCACTCCTTTGATTCCTGGAATACAGCTGTTGAGGAATGGAAAAAATGTATGCCCACAGCCGAAAGGGTCTTTCCATCCTTTTCACACCTGGCTAATGTGTCTTTAACTTTTGGGCCAAAGAGCAAGGAAGCATCAATGTGAGTGTTGATGAAGGAAGACTTGAAGGGGTCTACAAAGTCACATAAGCGCATCCAGGCATAACATCTCATGACAATGCCTGCACCCACTGCTCTGGCCGCCCCTTCGGTTGTATGTGAAATCAACCACATGGATGAGTAAGAGATGGATTCTTGGGTCGCAAGCTGGGAGGCAACCTTATCATGTACCTTGTCAGACACTGCTCCTGCTAGGGAACCTGAGAGTTGAGTGATCAGGTCCCTTTGAAGACAGGTGAAATGTGCCAAATAATTCAACGACCTTATGGCAAAGGTCGTTGAAGCATAAACCCACTTCCCTAATCTGTCCAACATTTGAGACTCTCAGTTTGCAGGACGGACAGTAGAACTTTCCTTTGCGAGTTCCTTCTTTGTGGCCATCGCCACCACTATAGTATCTACCGCTACACGCTTGGACGAGTGGGGTTGATCTTCTGGGGAAGACAGAATTTTGTCAGGTCTCTGGGCAGTTGGCTCAATAGTGTCAGGGGCTTTCCAAGCACACTGCACAATGAGCTTGACTAACTCATCTGCAGGCAGGTCACCCAGGAAGTAGAAGTTCGGGCATGGAAAGCATGCAAGAAGACAAATCCCTCGGAGGAAGGGTTGGTGGACTTCCAGTCACCCCTCTGCTTTCAGATTTCTAGGATGACTCTGAAGGAGACATCTTCAGGGGGTGACCATGGGGACCCTTCCCCATCATCGTAATCTGTATCCTTGGTGAGAGATTCTTATGGAGAATCAACATGCTTCCTCTTGCACATTCTCTTACAGGATGGCTCATTGGGGTGGAGGGTCTGAGGAAGACTCCGAAGACAGGGTACCCTGTTGTAGGGCGTCTTGCTGCTTCCATGCCCACTACCCCAATGCAGTAGAGTGAGCGAGCCAGAGGACACACAGATATGACATTCCGACACAGAAGGTGCCAACTGTGAGCCTGCTGAGGCGAGTGCTCTCTCCATAATCTGAAAGGCAGGCCCGCCTGAAGAGGGATGGGAGCCCAGAACTGAAAATGACAACCTCAGAACAGGGGTCACACCCTGCTCCAACAAGCCCGTCCCCACAGGAGCCACAAGAGGACTCGGAACTGTCAAAGCAACTGGAACTGTAGACGGCACCGTGGAAAAAATTGGTGCCATACTAAGGATTCTGGAGCCGGCAGCCAAGTCACGGTCTCGTGGGTGGGTCAGCTCCAACTGAGCCGAGGTCCACAGGTTGGATTCCGGAACCAAGGTGAGATCCACCATCAGTACTAAAGCAGTTGGCACCAGGAGATATGTTGAGGGCTCCTAATCCTGCAGGGAGGTTGAAGGATGAAGAGAAGTTGGAATCCATGGAGAATAAACCTTGGCTCTGAATGGTAGGAAGGTCCTAGATGAGGTTGGAATACCTCGGCCCACAAAGAGCTGATCCACCAATCTAACTATATCAAGCTCTGAAAGGCTCCTGGTGGAACGAACAGACATCCTCAACGGTGTTGACCACCAAAGGGGTCAATAGATGGGGAATATTAAGTCCTGGCTAGGGATTCGACCTTTGATGTTGACCAAAAGCTTGTGCTGGGGGGAAGTGACCAGTTTTACAGGGGAACTATTATTGGTGCCAAGAGGGTCTGAGGTACCATGGAAGGGGTCGGTACCATGGTAACTTTAGTCAGTTCCATAAGACTAGACAGCAGCGTGGAAGGGGTAGTAGACTCTTGTACTGAGATGGTTGTCAGTCTCAATTTCAACTGTTTAGACTTCGGTTCTGTGGAAACATGGCCTTTGGATGATTTTGGTTCCTGAGATTGAGGAGGCACTGGAACCAAGTGGCTCCTCTTTTTCACTTCTTTTTTAGGAGGTTTTGACACCTCCACCTCAGACAAAGCCTCTGAAAAGTATTTTTTAACAGCCCCTTTACAATCAACTTGTTTCGATGCTCTGAAAGGGTCCAGGCACTAAACCCTTAACAGAGTTCGCACGAAGGCTGGATTTCTAAGTGTGGTACTCCCAAACAATAAACACAAGAAAGATGCCCATTGAAGTTGGGCATCTTTCTGCCACATTTCTCACATTGCTTAAATCCAGTTGTACCTTTTTTCTCAGCCATTATTAGGTAAATCACAAGAAATAATGAATAGCTGTTCATGCAATCACACACACATGCACAACAATAGTGAAAAACACAGCAAGTTAAATATTTTACTTAAGCGTACCAACAATGATAGCAAGAAGAATAACAAGAAGGGTAGAGAAGAAAGGGGAAAGAATACAAACAATGACATTTAAGAGTTACCAAAGGTAAGAGAGAAGGCAGGGGCCTACACCAGCTATGGTACAGAAAAAAAATACCAAACCAGTAAAAAACAACACTCACACTCTAAATCAGTAATATAGTATAAATGACCAAGAAATATTAAAGGTGGGGCTATAAAAGAGAAATATATTGAGAAATATATAAAAAAGTAAGCACTTAGATTGAGAGCATGGCTTGACATGTCTTGAAACTCTACACATCAAATGTGATCTAAAGAGAAGGGAAGACAGGCACTATGGGTAGCCTTAGCTTAAGAGTTTCTGGCTGGCACGAGCTTGTTACAATGGCCAAGTCTGTTCCGAGGACAGAACTGAGACCCAACTCTCATGAATGAATGAAGATTGACAACATCAGATCATGAGATTTTCTGCTGTACCAAAGAAACTGGAAGAAACAAGGCAATATTAATTTTATGAAAGCACAAATAAGTCAGTGGATTGGTATTCCACAGCAGGAACTGTTAATTGACAGGGCACATCATGTGTAAGCTCCAAACCTGGCCATGAGAAAGGAACCTAGACCTTTAATAGCAAACATGAAATCCTACCACCAGAAAGAACTGATTCTGACAAAACTGTATCAGAAAACAAAGTACTAAAATTGGGAGACAGCAGAGTGTTTATGGAAAATGATTACTCACTGTACACCAGGCAGAAGAAGAGTAAATTTATTCCACTAATCATTAAATGTTGAGAAGCTGCTACATCCAGCTATTTTCAGACTATTCTATCCTGGAGGTTCAAAATCAATTTTTGATGCAGAACATACCAAGTAAGAAATACAAAAGTTTGTCCAAAAAAAGGTGATCTATGAAACAGGAGATTCTGCTTCTTGTTCTTCTGGTAATAAAGCCCATAGAGAGACTGTGCCAGTGAAACCTTTTCCAATGTTTCAAAGGACAATGCTTGAGAGTGAGAGAAAAAAAAGCACAGCAGTTGACAAAAAGAAACAAGAGTACATTGGAAATGAAGCAGAGACTGGGTTTGGGAGATGCAGATCAACAGGAAGAAAACCAGCAACTCGAAATTGTGAAATAAATGTGGGATTACAAATCATTAACTATACTTATGAAACATGGCAGAAAAAGAAAACATGGAAATGTTGGACTTTTTTGACTTTGTTAAAAATGTAGGGGACTGCAAAGCATATGCCCTACTTTATGTCATTAATGTTCGGAAGAACATTTAGAAGGAGGAAGAGGAAGGAAAGAGATAACTGTAAGTAAAATAATATTTTGTTCTTAGTAGTATTTTTAAATGCATGACATAACCTGCATGCGGTAAAGTAAAGTTATATCAGTTATTTTCAAGTGTAATCAAGATACTAAAGTAAACGGGTGCCCCTGTGTTTTATTTTCCCTTCTTTCTTTCTCCTTGTTCAGTTTTAAGAAATGTAGGCACTGCAATGTAAAAAAAAAAAAAGTCTGGTCAAAAGAGCATGATACAAGAAAAATGGATGTGCTTTTTCTTACTCTTGCATAGGGGATGACTGGATTAATGCCATAGGCTTGGTCTAGTAACAAATTTTAAGGGAAAGCAAATAAATAAAAAAGTACACTGAATATAATAAAAAGTTTTCCTCTAGCAAATAAATGTGTGCTTGCAGAGACAACTGGGTATCTGACTCTCATGTATCCATGGAGACACTCGCATAAGGGGGCAATAAAAATAGAATATTTCTTTATTTCAATGGCTAGGAGATAATGATTTCCTCAATGCATTCAAGTGTTTTCACCATTTGGGAAAGGAAAAAGATAAGACAAAGACAGCACTTAGTAGAAGCCAAGCTGTACCATGCATCTAACCATGGATAACCTATAGGTTAATACAAGTCTATGAGTGTGACTGTCAGTCTGGGACAACTGTCCCTGTTAGGAGGGTTAAACATCAATATTTGAAGATATACATAGTTTTGTATGTCATTATTAGGCTAATACGTTTTAGGGGTGGTCTGGGGGTGTGTTTCTTTCTTTCTTTTTTTTTTTGTTAGAGGGCATTCACTAAAAAAAAGTTGTAACATGTGACATAGGTTCAAATGGATTCCACCAGAAACTGTATAAAACTTCAATCTGCCAAACATTAGTGTATGCAACACAAAAGCTGATAAAAGACATTAAAATGTTGCATGTAACAGGTGGGACCAATAACTTCTTATGGGACACTTTCTATATTATCTTTAAATGTAAATGGTCTCATTGATATATCCAAAAAGAAGAAAGACTAGTGAACTATATTAAAAATGTTGAGTGAAAATAGCCATGGTACATCAGATACATTTAGGAAGAACTGAGCATATGAAATTGATGAAGAAATGTTTTCATGATGGTTATTCAGTGGAATATCTAGGACAAAGGAAAAGGGGAGTACTTATATTAATTGCAAGATGAGCTCCAATATTGAAAGAAGAGAATAAAAAAGATAATTACTGTATATTTGTAGTACTACTCTGTATAAAGCAGAGAAATATACAAATCAATAAAAGGTACAAATGTAAATGCTTAAGGAAGAATTACATATGTCAACATTAGAGAAAGACGAGGCTCAATTTCTAACAGTTAGTATAGGAGATGATGAGATAAAAATGGTGATGCACAGCCAATCTATAGGAAAGTCCCCAGGAATAGATAGTTTCCAAATGTCCAGAGGAATACAAAGAGGAAAAAAATGATAAACATTGGAAGGTTTGGTTTAACAGCATTTTAAGAGGAGAAGCACCAACATCCTGTAAGAAAGCGATGGTGGCTGTAATACATAAAGAAGGTAAACACCCATCAGATCTAGCTTTATATAGGCCCATTTCAAAACTAAACCATGATTATAAAGTGTTTATGTCTTATAATGACTAAAAGAATAGCGAAGATGATGCCAAAAATGACAGATCTGGATCAATGTGGCTTTATGGAGGGGAAGCAAACATTTGACAACAGTGGCAAAGCAATGATGATCCAGACAGAAGTAGAATGTAAGAAAATACCACTTTTATTGGTGGGTCTTGATGCAGAGAAAGTATTCAACAGAATAAGGAGGGGTTTTATGAGCAGGGCAATAGAAGCATTTATATTCCTTGATAAAATTGTAAGGTTGATTAGAAGACATATATGAGGGATAGGAGGTGAAAATTAAAGTAGGTTGGTTCCACTCTGATCATTTCTGTTTGAGCAAAGGAACCAGGCAGGGGTGTTCTCCTTTGTATTTGCTATTTGCATTATATTACTTATAAATTGGCAAAGAAAAATAAGGGACTCAGAAATTCAAGGTTATAATTGGTATGGCAGTCAAGAAAAACTTGCTTTATTTGCAGAGGATACTATTTTATATATGAAAACACCAGAAAAGGACATCTAATTGTTGTGGAACAATTTGTGATAGTTTCAAGTCTTTTCAGGAAACAAAATTAATGCAGCTAAAAGAAAGGCAACAGCTGTAAATTATGTATACAGGCATGAAATGGTTCAGCAATATCTATATTTATAGGAACATGGTAAAATGTAGTACTTAGGAGTAAGGATTAAAAAGTAGTCTGTTGTGGTAGCTAAGGATATGTGGGAAGAGACGGAACAAAAGATAATGCAAACACTGCGAAACTGAAGCTCTGTTTTATGGATAGCAAGATACAGGCAGTTAAAATGTTTTTAGTCCCTTTAGTTTTATACACAATTCAGGCATATTTTTTACCAACCAAAGGAGAAGATGAGGATAGCAATTAATAAACAATTGAAGCATTTTTATCTGGGAGCGGAAGACGGCAACAGTCAAGTGGAACAAGCTGAATCTTCCAATAGAGCAAGGTAGTTTGGGATTACTCGATTTGAAGGGGTACCCAGAGCTACACAATTAAGGCTCCTATGCACAGCACAAGCAGAAAGTTATAATTCAAAGTGGAAAGTGATGATGACGAAACAAGGAAAACTCAAGAACCAAGGAGAGACTGGTATTTTGGAAGCAGATCCTTAAGGAGACTAACAACAACTACATAGAATATTATATTCATAAAGTAGCAGAAAGTACTCTAAGAACTAGGCCAACACAGGAATGGAGAAAGGAAATTTTGCCCATAAGGATGACTGCAATTTGGGATACAAACAATAGGCAAGATAGGGCTAGAATGTATTAGAGAAAACTGGCAAAAGAACAAAGGTATTGGGAGGAAATAATTAGAGAGGGAAATGTAACAGAATGGGAAGAGGCCAAGAATGTATTTGGAATGCAAGCCAAACCTCTCACTGTACAGATTTCTGCAGGTTATCCAGACTTTTGCCTCATATTTTTCATCTCTTTTCATAAAATTGTGGTTTTCTGGCAAATTGGTGGCAAATCATTCAAGACTGAAGTTAGAAAATGACAGACACTTGTTTCAGACTTCAAATCCTTCTGAAATTTCATGCTAATGCAAAGCCTGTTATTCTATCAAATTTCTCAGTTTGTAAGAGCAATATTTAAAAATTGTCCTATTTTCAGGCCTTTTCCCCACTTTTACTTATGGCTTTGTCCAGATTTCTTGCTCTAAGAGGTTGAGAGGTATGCTGCAAGCTAGAGACCGCCTTCCCTAGCATGGACTGATATCAGAGTACAGGCAAAGAGAAAGAAACAGGGGGCTCCTAAGTAAAAGACCAGCACTGGTAGGGTTTTAGTAGAATCTAGAACAGAAGCTGTTGTTAAAAATGGATAATTACTAGAGTATACAAAACATTACATGCATGATAACTAAGAATTAATTAGACATTAGAAAAGACTGGGAAGAGAGGTTGGCTGAGCAATTTACAAAGAAACAATGGGGGGATATAAATATATATACATATATATGGATATAAATGTGTGCGTGTATATATATATATATATACATATACATATACATATATATATATACATATATATATATATATATATATATATATATATATCCCAAATATGCAACAAAGTCTAGAAGATTCAGGAACTTTGCTTGGAAGTATTTACATAGATATATTCATAACCCAAGTAGACTCCAAAGAATTTTTCCTCAGGTACATAGCAAATGTTGGAGGTGTGATAATGGAGAAATAAGTAATTGGAAACATAAATTCTGGGAGTATACTGAGTTGGCAGAATTTAAGAATTCCCTGCAGACAACTCTATCAGAAATACTGGGTGAGCAAATTTGTATAACTAAGGAAATAATTTTTTCAGCTACGATAAAGAATCAGAATTGCCTAGACATAGTAAGGGCTTGCTGAGTCTAATTATGGTGGCTAAGAAAAGCAATTACTAGAAAATGGAAATCAAAGTCTACATCAACTGTACCACAAGTAGTGCGAATATAGTACCAGATCTAAAACAACTGGAAATAGGATCTTTAGAAAGGGGTAGGAGAAAATTACATAGAATAAATGGGAATTGTGGAAGTAATACATGCAGATTAATGTTTTGGAGGAGGAATGAGGTTTAAAAGAAGGCAGGATTTGAATGAGCCATGTAATGTTTGACTGACGATGACTGGAACAATTGTAAGTGATGCATAATGTTTGCAACTAAAAATGAGAATATGGTTGTTTTTCATTTTTCATGCCTGTGTCATAAGTGACAATTTAATAAAGATGTTTCTTGTTAAAAAAAAAAAAAAGTAGGAGATATACGACCTTGGTGAGAGGCAGCTCATTCACTAATTTAGGCATGAATGAAGGGTTAGCCCTCAGGGTCACCCTGTCCTTGTGAAAACCAGAAAGACAGGACTGGCCATGAGAGGCTGAAGTTCTGAAACTCTCCTAGCTGAAGTGAGAGCCAGAAGCAGAACAGTTCTCCAGGTCCAGAATTTGAGACTTGTTGATCCTACTGGTTCAAAGGGAGGTAAAGTAAGCTTTTCCAGCAAGAAGTTGAGGTCCTAATGAGGGGTTACGTGCTTCTTTGGTGGTCTAAAATGCAGAACCCATTTAAAGAAAAGCTTGACCTTGGGTCTGGACATAAGTGGAGGACAGAGAAGTAAACAAGCAGAAATGGCTGACAAATGGGCTTTGATGGAAGAGTAGGTCAGACATGTATGCATGAGCTTAAACAGACTGAGTATGGAAAGCAGCTCTGATTCACTGTGGTTCTATCCATTCATTTGACACCAAAAGAAAAATCTCTTCCCTTTGGCTATGTAGGATTTTTGAGTGGAGGGTCTCCTGGCTTCTTGCAGAACCCTGACTACATTCTCAAAAAAACTACCTGTAAGGAATCAGAACCCTATCAACCACAGGCTTAGTCTATGGATGATAAGTTAAGGTGTAATAGTGACCCCTTCTTCTGTGTGGTGATGATGATGAAGAGGAGGAAACCACTTCAGACTTAGCCAAAAGGGAGTCAGTAGCAAGTGTTTTGTTTACTCTTTTTGGGCCTTTAGATGAACTCCTGCAATGAAAGATAATGGAGAGAAGGTATAAAGTAATTTCCCTGTCCACTGAAAGGTGAAAGCATCTATCCTCCAGGCTGAGGGCAAGGGCCACTGATGCAAAAGAGGTGGAGCTCTTTGTTGGTCGCTCAGGCACACAGGTCTATCTGGAGTGCCCCCCCACCTATGAAGGATATCTAGGAACACTTGTCTGACCAAGGTCTATTGATGAAGGTCCTACTTAATGAGTCTGCTAACACAATGTCTTGTGAGGGAATGCATGCAGCTATTAATGACATGCTTTTCTGGACGCCAATATCTCATGCAGTCTGTGTCAATCTGCACAGCCTGTAACACCTGGTTCCCTCCTGCTTATGTACCATGACCATTGTACTGCCGGTGAAGACTCATAGGGGACCTGGTCTCCAGATATGGCAAAAGGCCTAAATAGCTTGGATGATGGCCCTCATCTCCTTGATGTTATGTTCCTTTATTAGTTTTGGCTACTATATGCCCTGTACTTGTGCCCTGTCCAGGTCCACCCATGCCTTGTCCGAGTCACTTGTATACACTTCCTGAACTGGGACTGGAGAAGTGAATGGGAGTTCTTCTGGGTTGAGCTTTGCCTGGTCTTTCCACATAACAGCTTCCTTCTGAGACAGCGTAATAGGAGACTCACTATGTCTAGAGAGTAACAGTGCTGGGACTAAACCGTTTTCGAGTAGCAATGGATTTTCCTCATATGCAGTCTAGCTAGATGGAGCACTGGAATAGTTGCTGCCATGAATCCCAGGGCCCTTAGGACCTTTCCAGGCTGAGCACTGGCTGAGGGAGTCAAGGCTGTGAAAGTAATCGTAAAGCTCCACACTTTCTCCTGTGGCAGGTAGGCCTGCATCCTTTTTGTGTCCAGTCTGCAGTCCAAAAAAACTAGGTCTTGAGTTGGCTGCAAGGAGGAATTCTTGTGGTGGATCATGAACCCCAACTGAGAGAGGAGGTTGAGGCTGAACTGCAGGTGCTATAGAAGTATCTGTGGTGAGTAGTGGCGGCTCATCCTATTGGACTGCAGGACTACAGCACCCCCAGCTGAAAACCAAAATAAAAAATCCATGCGTGCGTGGAAACTTAAATCCGGACTGCTGTTTAACCAGTCCGGATTCAGAAGAAGGCAGCAGTGTTACAAATGCATAGACTGGAAGGAGATCGAACTGCAAGATCTGCAGTCTGTGATGCACAGAGGAAGTGCAGGCAGGCATGCATGCTCGGCATTCTGGCACGACGAGAACAACTGGAATTGAACATGCAGCTGGCTGCTTTGAATTCCAGCGCCAAGAACATGGCTGGCTGCTTGAACGAAACTTGGCAAACGATCGATCTCTGGCTCCAGGTAGTTTGTGTGTGCATATGTGTGTGTGTGTGTGTGTGTGTGTGTGTGTGTGTGTGTGTGTGTGTGTGTGTGTGTGTGTGTGTGTGTGTGTGATAGACAAGTGTGCCCACCCTCACTGAGGAAGTATTTTTTGTAGTTGTTGAAATAAGAGAGAATTACAGACCGGAACTGCAAAGGAAGACTGTCTCAAGATTCTGATTTCTGCTTGATGTTCTTTTGTTATCGTCAGCACTGTCAGCTTATGTGGCTCTTTAATTTGTGTGGTTGGACATCTAACCTCTGCTTTGGTTAGCTTTAGAGTTGTGGTTTGGTTGATTTTGCAGTATTCTGCATGAGCAGCTCTTGAATGTTGCTTCCTTTTACTTTTGTTTGCATATAAGATGTCAACCCACAGGTGTCTAATTCAGGATTTGATTGATTATTGAGCATCTCTTGTCTCTTGATTGGTGAAACTGAATATTAAGTGGTTTAATGGAGATGAACGTATGTATACAACACACCCATTTACATTGGTGTGTATTGTAAGTCCATGTGTGTATTTGTGAGCATATTAGTCATGTGGGTTATGTCCTTTATGTAATATATGACCAAGTAAAGCCGGTTACGCAAACTACTTCTAAAGTACATTAGTAAGGGATATGCAATGGGGCTTGTAAGCATAGTAGAACTAGTTCACCAGAATATACTTCAATCTTGTGGATTTCTAGCTGGAAGAGCTGCAGTATTTTGATGAGTTCCTTCTGTTCACAGACTTGCGGCAGAGTTAACAATTTAACAGTATGGCAGAGAAATGCATGTTACACTCAGATGGGGGCAAAATAGTCCTATTCAAGTTATGTAGTCTGATATTGTCAAAACTTGAGGTTTTTCAGAAAAGAATTTGTGTGTAAAATGGCTAGAGAAACCTCAGCAAGTATACCTGGTGGTGGTTACAGAATAACTCAGGCTCAAACGCTGTACCTTGGGTGCAGGTAGCAAGAGACAGAATTCCCTACCCAATACCATTTGTAAAAGCTTTTCAGATTTTTGCCTCATATGTTTGTTCTGTTCCTCATAAAATCTGTGGTTTTCTGGAATAATTCACTGAATAACTGATGGGGCAGTGGTAGCATTGTTGCCTCACAGCTAGACGTTCTCTGGTTTGATTCTTGGCCGAGGCGCCTTCTGTGTGGGTCTGCATTTCATCCCTGTGTTTGTGTGGGTGTCCTCTGGTTTTATCCCATGTTACAAAGACACGTCTGGAGTGTTTTCCCCTGGGCCTGTGCTGAAAATTAGCTTTGTTCCAAGTCAGACTTTCCTGGTTAACAAATGTTAAATAAAAATGACAGCCATTTGAATTTCAGACTTCATATTCTTCAGAAAGTATATGGTAACACAAAACCTTTTATTCTAGCAATTTTCTAAGTTTATAAGCTGAATATTTGAAATCTGTCCCTATTTTGGGGGCTGTATTCCACAGTTACTGGCTTCATCCAGGTTTTTTTGTGCCAAGAGGTTGACAGCTATGCTGAGAACTGAATTCACTGAATATGTTTGGGGGCTGTATTCCCCCATTATTAGCATTGTCCAGGTGTTTTGTGGTAAGAGGTTGAGAGCTATGGCTGAGAACTGAATTAACTAAATGGTACCATTTTATTTTAAGTCTTCCTTGCTTTCAAGAAACAGCTGATATGGCATAGTGGTATGTTGCTCTGACTGTTTTGCACAGGGTCCTAGGTTCAAGACTTGGCAGTGAAATGTATGGTGGTAACGCATTTTATTCTAGCAACTTTAGAAGATTATACATGCAATGTTTAAAATGTGTCCCTGGTTTTTGCCCCCCCCAAATAAATTTTGGCTTTTTCCACATTTCTTGTGCTGCAAAGTTGAGAGATACAGTTGAGTGACGAGTGGATTTCACAAGGAGCTGAGAGCTTCAGGGGAAGAGAAGTTTAGTGCTGCTGAAGCTGAGTCTGCTTGCATTCTTAATAGCACAACAGGCAGTGTACTGGCTTATGATGTAGAAGGCCATGGGTTCTACTCCCACAGTATGTAAATGCATTGCTGATACTCTACTGTGTTATAAAGGGGATAGATGCTGCAGTCCTGAAAATGTCCTCTTTGGCGAAGATGCCTAGTAACTATGAACCTGTTATCAGTTTGCCATCCATTCCCCATTGCAATATTACTAGCTTATCTTTTTTTAATGTAACATAGGCAATTTACTCCTCAAGGGCAACAGGTACTTTATTTGTAGATGAAACAATTAAATATAAAGTTGTTTGCTAGCTGCCTCCTCTTCATTAGTTACAGATCTCTTTAATGTGGAATTACTTAGATGACTTTTACTTCTGCAGAAATTGTGCATATTTACTGATACTGGTGGACTGTAGAAGTTTGAGTAGACTTTTATAATGGAAATGTTCTTAATTGGGCAGTTTTGTCATTATTGGTGCATGCATTTTGTTTTTCATCGTATACCGGAAAAATGTTCAAAACAATAAATTTAAAACACCCTCTAACAAATGTGATTTGAAAAAGTACAGTTTTGTACCTACCATAAATGTAGATGTTCGAAGATCCACATTGCTGCAGTCATAACTCATGGGTAGTCCGCTGTCCTCGGTCGGCCCGAATACCAAAGTATTAGGCTGACGTCGGTCATGGGCGCTCAGATCTGACGTCAGAGCGTCAAGGTATTAAAGCGCATGACCGACATCATTTCCTCAGTCTTTTCTTGCCCCAGATGTCAGAAAGCCCTAAAAATAAAGGCCACAGCCAAAAATAGAATAACTCCCTAAAACCATGTACAAAAAACAGCTACAACCCAAATCATACCACCACTCCAAACTACAGAGGGGAAGGAAGGAGGGTAAATTGGACTGCAGCAATGTGGATCTTCGAACATCTACATTTATGGTAGGTACAAAACTGTACTATGTTCTTCATCTCACATTGCTGCAGTCATAACTCATGGGTAGAATCCCAAAGCAGAGGTAAAGGGAGGCTGGCAAAATCATAAAGCATTGGGGGCTGCCAAAATGCCCTGCAAGATTGCAGTGGCAAATCCAGCCCTAGATTTGGAATAAAGAGGAAGATGGTAATGTTTAGAAAAAGTGTGCACTGAACTCCAAGTAGCTGCTTCCAAAATATCTTTAGTAGCTATCCCCCTTAAAAAAGCAGTAGAAGTGGCAGTAGCCCTAGTGGAGTGAGGCCTGATTCCAGCTGGAATCTCCTTACCATGGTGAGAATAACAAAAAGCAATACAAAAGCCAATCCACTTAGAAATAGTTTGTTTTGAAACAGGTTTCCCCTGAGAACCCAAAGCAAAAGAAACAAACAAATGCTGAGACTGTCTGAACCCTTTAGTCTTGCTCAAATAATAACGCAACTGCCTGTGAATATCCAAAGTGTGCAAAATTTTCTCCCCTTTATTTTGGGGATCTGCATAAAAAGTAGGCAAATGAATAGATTGGTTCAAGGCCACATTTGAAACCACTTTAGGCATGAAAGTAGGGTTAGTACACAGAGATACCCTGTCCTTATGAAAAATTAGGAATGGTTCAACTGCCATTAGAGCCTGTAATTCAGAAACCCTTCCAGCAGACGTAATGGCCAACAAAAAAGCAGTCTTCCAAGACAAAAACTTTAACTCAGCTGTAGCTGCAGGTTCAAAAGGAGGTAAAGTAAGTTTTTCCAACACAAAATTGAGATCCCAAGCAGGAGTAGGAGCTCTACGCGGGGGTCTTATGTTCTTTGCCCCCCTAAGGAATTGCTTAAACAAAGGATGAGAGAATAATGGTGGATCACAGTCATAGTGAGCAGAAATGGCTGCAGCATGAACTTTTATAGAGGAGAAAGACAAACCCTTGTCCAATAATTCTGTAAGATATTGAAGAGAAACACTCAACTCAGGCCTGGAAACATCAAAGCTCTTTGCTTTGCTCCAAATAAAAAATCTCCTCCATTTATCAGCATAAACTTTCCTTGTACTAGGCCTCCTGGCCTCCAAAATAACATTCAAAACTTGTTGAGGAAGCTGCGACCCTCCAGGTTCTAGAACAGAATATGCCAGGCTGTGAGATGCAGGGACTGAATCCTGACATTGAGGAAATGATTGCCCTCCTGAGTTAAAAGGTGTGGAATCAAAGGCAAAGGGTAAGGAGGTTCCCGTACTAAACTCCTCAGCAGAGGGTACCAGTGCTGTCGAGGCCAGTCTGGAGCTATTAGAATCATGGAGGGCTTGTCTTGTCTGACCTTCAAGAGAACCTTTGGAAGAAGAGGCAAAGGCGGAAAGGCATAGATGTGAAGATTGCTCCAACTGAATGATAGAGCATCCACTTTCCAAGCTGTGGGATGAAACATCTGTGTGCAAAACTTTGGCACCTGGAAATTTAGTGGAGAAGCGAACAGATCTATGTCTGGAGTCCCCCATATCATTGTCAACTGTCGAAATACATGAGGATCCAATTTCCACTCGTGGGGATCCACTATCCGTCTGCTCAAAACATCTGCTAAGGAGTTCTGTGCTCCTGGCAGAAACCTTGCTTGAAGAGTGAGTTGCAAACTGAGAGCAGTCTCCCACAAAATCATAGCTTGCCTGCAAAGAGGGTACGAATGGGTTCCCCTTGCTTGTTGATGTACCACATGACAGTTGTGTTGTCGGTTTGAATCAACACCTGCCCTGGGAGAAGTAAATCCTTGAAAGCCATCAATGCAAACTGGACTGCTAACATTTCCTTCAAGTTGATATGTAAATGTTGAAGTCTGGCAGGCCACGTGTCTTGAACCCATTTTCCATTGAGGTGTGCTCCCCAGGCCTTGTCCGAGGCATCCGTCGTTAAAATCTGACTCGCCTCTGGTCGGGTCACAGAGAGTCCCTTGTTTAGGTGACATTCCTGAGCCCACCACAAAAATTCCTTTTGAATGCAAGGTATTATCTGAATGACAGTGTCCAGATCTTGGCAGTGTTGTGTCCATACATTTTGAGATACCATTGAAGCTTCCTCATATGCAGTTTGGCATTGGGAAGCACCAGAATACTAAGATGCCATGAACCCCAAGGCTTGAAGGACTGTCCTTGCAGTCAGCCTGGACCGTAGAGACAATTGATGGAAGTAAAGTGTAAGATTCTTTTGCTTGTCCGGGGTCAAAAGGCCATCTGGGAAGCTGTATTCAGTCTCACACCCAGAAAGCACATTTCCTGAGAGGGTACTAGACTGGACTTTGTTTCGTTCACAGAATACCCTAGGCACCTTAACACTGTCATAACATACTGCAGATGGTGAAGAAGCTCGTGCTTGTCTTGAGCAAGAATCAGGCAATCGTCCAAGTAAGGATAAATTTGTATTCCTCTTAACCTGAAGAAGGCTATCACTGGAGCCAGAACTTTTGTGAATACCCTGGGCAGTAGATAAGCCAAAGGGCAATGCAGAGAACTGATAATGTAAAGTCCCAGCCCGAAAACGCAGGAATCTCCTGCAACTGAGCCTGATAGGAACATGAAGATAAGCCTCTTTGAGATCCAGAGTTACCATCCAGTGATCTTTGCCCAACAGTGGCAGAAGTTGTTGCAACGTCAACATTTTGAATTTTGGAATATCCAGATATGTGTTGAGGATAGATAAATCCAAGATTGGCCTCCAAGTGTTTCCTTTCTTTGGTACAAGAAATAGGCGACAGTAAAATCCGAGGCCCACTTCTGACAGAGGGACCTGCTGTATAGCCCCCATTTGAAGAAGTAAAGAAATCTGTTTGTGAGCCTCTAACCTTTGCTGAGGAGGAACGTCTGGCATGCCTTTGAAAGGAGGCAATGTGTGGAAATAAAACTTGTAGCCTCGGTCTATAATGTCCAACACCCATTTGTCCTGGGTGACTAGAAACCAATTTTGCTTGAAGAGTGCCAACTTTCCTCCCAAAGGAGCTGCCAGACAGGAAGGATCTGGCAGCTGAAAATGCAGGTCATTGGGCCTGTTTACGAAAGGACTGGCCCCTGCCCTCACCTGTAGATTGTGCTGGTGAACTCCACGGCCTAGGCCTGAAAGAACTCTGAGCTCTGCCCCTACCACGTCTAGATCTACCCCTAGACTGTGAATCAGAAGAAGGGTAAGTCCAACCCTTAGCAGGCCAGTTCCTGCTAAACTTAGGGGGCTGCACCTGCAAAAAATCTTTAACAGTCTGCATAGACTTAGCCTTGTCTTCCATTTTCTTTAAGACAGACTCCACAGGAGAACCAAACAAAACTTCAGACTGCAAAGGAGCATCTAAAATCCTAGCTTTAACATGCTCTGACAAATTCTGATCCTTAAGCCAGGCATGCCTGCGAATAACTGAACCAGTGGCAGCCACCCTGGAGGAAGCCTGCAAAGCATCAAAACCACACTGCAAAGCATGCTTACCCACCTGATCAGAGGCATGTACCAAATCATGTAATTCCTTACACTCTATGCCCTCTGCCAAAGCATCCATTTTAGATTTTAACTGAGTAAGGAGAAAATTCTGGTACTTCAACATATGAAACTGGCAATTCAAAGCCCTCAATGCTAAAGTGGAAGAGGTATACACTTTCTTACCCCACCTTCCAAAGCTCTAGCCTCCTTATCCAAAGGAACTGGATTCTTTACAACAGAAGCCCTGACACCCTTAGGTCCCTGGCTAATAGTTTCTGGATCGGCCCTAGGGCTTTTATACAGATATTTATGAGCCTCAGGCACTCTATAATACCTATCTGGCTTAACTGGCGCAGGAGGCAAAGAGTCTGGATTAAGGGAAGCCTCAGAGAAAACATCTTGAACAACATCCAAAACAGGAGGTATAGCCAAGGGCCTATGCTGTGGTAAAAACAAAAATTCCCTAAGCCTCTTCCTGGAATCTGAGAAATCCTGACCTTACCATTTAAAATGCTCCCTCATGGAATGCAGGGTTTCTGAAAAAGAAAAATCCTCTGCAGGAGAAGCAGAAGGAGTGGAATCCTCTGCGTCTGAATCAGAATAAGGAGGAAAATCCTGAATGTCTTCAGCCGAAGACTCTGAGTAATCTGAAGCCTGCTCCAAACTTTCCATTTCTGGCTCCACCCTAGGCCTCTTATCAGGAGGGGGCATAGAACCCCTGATTAAAGTAATTAAATCTTCTGCCATTTTAAGCATATGTTTTTTAGGCACAGAACCTGCAGAGCTAGGACTGACACCTGTGGAAGGCAAACCAGGCCTGCCTTTGGAGGGCACCTTAGAAACAGAAGGAGAAGGCCTAACCACCCTAGGTAAAGAAGGGAGAACAGTAACCTGAGAGGCCCCCTCAGCTTGACCTGACTCCTGAGAGGCCACATCTTGCAAAACCAACGTCTCCCCCTGAGACTCAGTTGAAACTTCGGCCGGATCAACCAAATCCACCGTAGTGTCTAAAGAACCGGCGTCCGGAACGGACGAGTCATCCTGTTTGGACTTTAAAGATTTATCTTTGCGCTTCTTCGCGGTAGCGGGCGTCGGAGGATCCGACGGCATATTGTAATTACACCGCTTACCGAAGACAAGCCTAGCACCAAAGCGACACCCTACTACGTCGTGCTCCGGTCCCAAACAAGGAATACAAAGAGAGTGGTAATCCCTATGCGGTATCTGTTTCCCACAAGAAATACAATTATTCACTTTTTCTGACATCCGGAAGTAACTGAGGCAAGAAAAAACAAAAATATTCCCCAACGGGGTACTTAGCCCAACTTGGTTTCGGTCTGAAACTCAGAATACGAAAATTTCAGAACGCCGAACGGCACTTGCAAACGCTGCTTCTGCTTCGGACCATGCGGCAAAAAAGACT
The DNA here is from genome assembly GCF_019279795.1 of Protopterus annectens. Taxonomy (NCBI): domain Eukaryota; kingdom Metazoa; phylum Chordata; order Ceratodontiformes; family Protopteridae; genus Protopterus; species Protopterus annectens. The sequence continues at coordinate 354,440,907 of NC_056733.1, read as the reverse complement.
GAGGAAATGACGTCGGTCATGCGCTTTAATACCTTGACGCTCTGACGTCAGATCTGAGCGCCCATGACCGACGTCAGCCTAATACTTTGGTATTCGGGCCGACCGAGGACAGCGGACTACCCATGAGTTATGACTGCAGCAATGTGAGATGAAGAACATCAGCCCAAAGTTAATCTTTATCTGCCACTGACCAAATGTATTTTCTTTGAATGGGGGTTTCAGTGCTGCTTCAATGAATGTGAGTTTCAAGGGCAGAGAACTTTTAATGCGAAGTCTATTTTCACTGTACTTTGTTTAGCAGATGTCTATTAGTGTTTGTGCTGTAAAATGCAAAATAAAAATTTCAAATGAAATCCAAATCATCGTAGAACTAAAGCAGTATGCACAATGCAGTGTTTATGGCAAATGGAGTGAAATAGCCAAGTAATGGGAGATTGGAATGACTGTGGGGGGAGGCTCCATTTGACCATAAGTTTGTGAGCGGGGAAGGACGGCAAACTCAAAGACAGCCCCAGCTGAACTATACCTCTCAACTGTCCAGATGTTCACAGAATTAATAGATTTTTGTTTGTTATTTTTGGTTTGTTCCTCATAACATTTGTGGTTTTTTGGCAAATCATTTAGGAATAAAGTCACTAAATAATGACAGACATTGAGTGTCAGACTTCATAACTTTCAGAAAATTGCATGCTAAAGCAAGACCTGTTATTCTATCAACTCTCTTAAGTTTATACAAGAGCAATGTTTAGTATTGCTTGCAAGTTCCCCACTATATTTGGCCTTGTCCAGATTTCCAGTGTTAAAAGGTTGACAGGTACGTGCAAATAAATCGCTTTATAGAATTAGGCATATCCAAACCTCTCAACTATCCCCGATTCTGGCTCAAAATGTTGTTCTCCCCCTAATAATCCCCCTGCAAAGTGGCAATTTTGGAAGAAAACATGGAGAGTTTACAATTAATAAATAACTAATAATCAGTTATAGAATACTTTTATTTCAGAAATGCATATAGATTCTCTATTCTGTCAACTGCTCAAGTTAACAGTACTAATATTAAAAAAATGTCCCTTCTTTGACAGGTTTCCCAGCTGTATTGTGTGGCTATTTTATATTTTTGGCATCACATTTTTGGGCCGTTTTGCATAGAATTGTGTTTTTCTGGCAAATTAGTGGCAAATCATTAAAGATTGAAGTTAGAAAATAATGACAGACATTTGAGTTTCAGATTTCATATCCTTCAGAAAATTCATACTAATGCAAGACCTACTATTCTATTATCTTTCCAAGTTTATAAGAGCAATATTTAAAAATTGTCCTTATTTTTGGGCCTTTGTCCCACTTCTATGTATGGCTTTGTCCAGATTTCTTGCTATTTGGTTGAAAGGTATGACAAATGTGTCAGGGCCATCACAGTCAGCCAGAGACATTTCAAATTGTGACATACTTGTTGCACCTCACTCCCCCATGTAGTGACTCTGGATGTGTCCAAGCAAGGCAAGGGGCAGTTATGCAGTGTAACTGTGCAGAGTATCCTCCCATCCAAGGTAGACACAAGTACTACAGTGGCTTTTCATCTGTCCTTGATTTTGCAGAATGTTCTGGTTTTCTATCATATTTTATACTGTTGATTTATGCTTCTTATTATTCAGAAAATGCATGCTGTTTCAGTGCCTGCTGCCCTGTGTTTGAGTAGCAATGCTTTAATGACCATCATTTAAGCTTGTCTGAGATTGTAAGATGCAAGTAATCTTTAATAAGCATACTGTTAAAGAATTACCAACATTGAAAGCCTTTGTGTTGTTGCCATGCACAGAATATTTACATACTTAGATAACATATAAGTCTTGAGTATTGAAATGCATATGCCAGTATCTGTAATAAAGGGCATGATTACAGTATTTTCAGCAGCTCATTACATTTGTTGGAGACTTGCAGTCATCTTTGAGGGCTTTACCTGTAAACTAAACTGAATGCCAATCTATTGTGTGGTCCATAACCTGTGCAGTAATCCTTTAAGCAATTTATCTTGAGCTTGTTTCTTGCTTGCTGTTCATATTTTACTTTGATCATGTCTTTCCCATGAAACAAGTATATAGGCTGTCAGGCAGAAGGTCTTTTTTGGATAAGAAACATTTTTACAAGTGGGGATATCACAGAGATTGTTACTTTTCAGCTTGTTACTTGGTACTTTAATAAAGCTGAATATAAATTATAATTAAAACTGCAGTGCAAGGAGAAGTGGTTTGAGTTGAGTGCTGCTTGTTTTTCTTATACTTGATTTTGACTGGCATTCCAATAATGTATTTAGAAAGTAATTTATTTTTTCATGACTCACAACCTTTTTGTTTCCATTTAGATATTAAGTAAGCTATTATGTACGCAATGCACTGAAATATTTTTTTCTTCTACACTTCATTTTGTCTTGATTGGACTCTCATAATGACAGTTTGGCACCCAGGGCAGCGTATTTAATTAAAGTTCCAGTTTTTGTGGTTTTGAGCATAGCTCCATCCCTTTCTAGTTGGCCACACCCCTTCTCATTGGTCCACCTATTCAGCTGTCTCCTGCAGCCCCCCTTTGATTTGAAATCACCAGCCACCACCGGTGGTGAGGAAGCTTGGATTAACAGGTCATCTAAGTAGGGAAAAAATCCGGATTCCCTGAGTCTGACAGAAGGCAATTACTGGTACCAGATACTTTGTGAAAACTCTTGGGGCTGTGGAAAGCCCAAAAGGCACGCTCAAAAGCTGAGGAATCTCATGCAAAGGGAGCAAACTGGTATATGGCAGTACGAAAGGTAGCAGAGTAAGCAGTGAGAGCATTTTAAAGGGTGGCACGTTTAGGAAAGTGTTTAGTAAAGTTCCAGTATGGGTCTCCTTTGCCCTTCTTTCCTTGGTACTAGGAAGAGTATGGAGTGGTAGCCCTTTCCCACAAACTCTTTAGGCACTATTTCTATTGTGCCTTGTGTCTGTAATTCTAAATAATGGGTGGAAGCAGATGGATCTTGTTGTGGGGAGAGGGAGGCAAAAGTGATTTCTATCCAAGACATGGCAGAGCCGTTTTTATAACAGAAAGCACCCACTGGTCTGTGGTAATCTTTTCCCAGCTGGAGATATGACTGTGTCAGCCTTTTTGAGAGAGGACGGCCAGGCTGGGGGGCAAGAAGGGAAAGGACTTGCGTTCATAGGTTACAAAGATCTGACTTAGGTTCACAGTCACAAAGATTTGTCCCCAAAGGGGGGGTCCCATAAGTAATCTCGGTGGTTTCTCTGGAAATCTCTTTTTGGGGCCTTCCAATATTTCTGAATGGGTCCACGATCCCTTCTGACAAAAGAGGTACATTTATTTGGGTACCTGATGTCGTACTTGGATACAAAGGTTAACAGTAGCTTTCTGCAGTCCTTCATGCTTTTTCCCCTGTTCTTGTAGGGTTTTGAAAAGCTTAGCCACTTGGAGGCTAAACAGGAGGATATTGTCTAATGGGGAATCCATAATTTTGCTTTAAAGTTTTCGGGTATGGGTTGATTGTGCAACCATGCATACATGTGGATGACAGAGCCAGTAGTCGCTCCTCTGGACGAGGCCTCTACAGCATCATAACTACATCTGATGCTGTGTGTGACTACTGGTGCAGCCTGATTAAGTAAGGACAACTTTGTTGTTTAGACTCAGGACCCTGTGAATCCACCAATACCTTGCTCAAGGAATTGAGGACAAAAATGAAATACTTGGTCATCTGGGTTTGGTAATTAATAGCCTTGAATGCCAAAGTGAAATAAGGTATAAACTCTTTTACCCTACCTATTGATAGCCAAGATACCTTTGTTTGAAGGGACACTGACATTGAGAAGAAGTTTAAAAGGTTTATCAAAAGAGACAGACATACTGCAGAAGTGACCACCACAAGATTTTTAAACAAGAAATTAAAATCATTATGAACTTCATAAAAATGGTCTGGCCTTTTGGGGGCTGGAGGCTGTGAGTCAAGGGAAACATAAGTGGACTGAAAAGCATCAGAGAAAGCCTCAAGAAGAACGGGAGGAACTAGGGAAGAGGCTGGGGTGTCCATTTCTAAGAGGTTGTAGTATCTTTTCTGGACCTCTGTAAACTACCTAGACTCTCTCTCAAAATGCTTCACCATGCTTAACATTCTCTCCAAAAGCTTCCTCTACAGGAGGGAGAATTTTCCTTAGAAGGGACCTAGCTAGGGGAATGGGTCTGAGCAGAGTAGGCCACAGAATAATCAGAATCAGAAGCCTCCTCACCTTTAGAGGAATACAAATCCAAAACAATCTTTTGAGAGGCTGGGAAGAAAAGGAAGAAGGTTTCAATGCCAAAATGGCCTTCAGCAAACTGTGAGAAAAGTCTATCCATTCCTCCCCCCTAGAAGGGAAGGGGGGAGTTGTGCTTAATTTTTTGACATCTACCTGAACCAAGAGCAGAGGTTCAGATCCATGACATACCTCAATAAGTTTACCTGGGATTTCTTTCCCAGCTAGTATCTGGGGAATGCCTTCTGGGTTCTTCAAGATGGTAATTCGCAGTTCACCTTTATCTGTGGATACCTCAGTCATAAGGTCCACAAAGGTGCTTCAACAAAGTATTAGTTTAAGGGTGTGCACACTTATGCAACCAGCTTATTGTACGTTTTTTATTTTTTCTAGTTTCCCCCCAACAGATTTATTTGTTTTTCAATTGCATTGTACAGGTTATAGGTCACATTAAAGGTGGGAAAAGTTTTGAAATGATTTATTTTGCTCTTATTTTTTTATATCACAAAAACCTGACATTTTAACAGGGGTGTGTACATGCTTTATATCCACTGTACCACCCATTCAGTACTGCAGGTAATTAGTTGTCTAATGGAGTATACTTTGGAAGTATTAACAGAGGTAAAAGATCTGGTGCTAGATACCACCTTACAACAAACACAAATATCCCGTGGCACTCCCCACTGGCATACTGCCATCTAAATCCTGTTTATTAACCCTCCATCTTTTAAATCACAACAAATGTTCCTGTATATTCCTGCCTCTTCGGCAACCACATTCACAATAATCACTCAAAAACTGGGCAAAAAAATCATCCATCTTAAGCATATACCAAAACCTATATAGGACTTTCCTTATCTTAAAACTATTACTGCCATAGGTAGTAATAAACCTGATGTTACCGGGATTCCTACTAATCCTATCCATATCATTGCCTGAACATACATACATTTTATATATATATATATATATATATATATATATATATATGTATATATATATATATATATATATATATATATATATATATATATATATATATATATACACACACATATATATTACATTATATATATATATATATATATATATATATATATATATATATGGGTCTATTTGATGTGGCCGACATTTCAGAATGTCGAAAACCATATAACCATACAAAAAATAAACACAACAAAATCTTAACTTCACGCTGCAAGCAGGGGGGCTATGCCCCCACACCCCTCCGGAACTTAACACCCAACTCAAAAAATGATTCACCAAAACACAATAAAATACAGTTGTGTACACTTACCATAAATGTAGTTGGTCAAGTGTATTCACTGCTGCAGTCATTACGTTTGAGTTATCTGCTTGCAGGTAGCCCTCAGTCAGCCTGATTAACAAAGTCTTGGGTCCTGCATTGGTTGCTGTCCCTTCTTCCGTGACGTCAGGTCGTCAGGGGTATAAAACATGGAGCTGACGCCATTACATCAGTTTTTCTTGCCCCAGATGTCAGGTGCCCCCCCTAATGGGAAGCAATTAAATATAAAAGTACAATGCTATACCTCCAACAAAAAAAGCAAATACACCAAAAAGGCTTTTAAGCATAGTAAAGGAAAGTAGAGGTATAGCCAAAAGAAGTTAGGGGGCTGGAGGGAGGGTAACCAGGACTGCAACAGTGAATACACTCGAACATCTACATTTATGGTAAGTGTACACAACTGTACTATGTTCTTCATGTTTCACTGTTGCAGTCATTACATTAGGATAGAGTCCCAAAGCTATGGTTGGGAGGAGGAATTTAGCATTAGGACCGCTGCAGTGACAAAGCCAGCTCAGGATTTAGAGAAAATTGGCAAATGATAATGCTTGGTGAAGGTATGTACAGAACTCCAGGAAGCAGCTTCTAGGATGTCCCTGGTAGGGACGCCTCTGAGAAAGGCTGTAGAGGTAGATGCAGCCCTGGTGGAGTGAAGTCTGATCCCCTGGGGGATAGGTTTTCCATGGTGCTTATAGCAGAAATGAATGCAATGGCCTATCCATTTAGAAATGGTTTGCTTTGAAATAGCCTTCCCCTCTGCCCCTGCAGCAAATGCCACCAGCAGTTGTTCAGATGGACAGGACTAAACCTCAAAGGACAAGTAGAATCTAGGTTGTCTGTGCACATCTAAGGAATGCAGTGTCCGTTCCCCTTTGTTCTGTGGATTGGGAAAGAAGGTTAGCAAATGAATGGACTGATTAAGAGCCACACTGGATACCACCTTGGGCATGAAGGATGGATTGGTTCTGAGGGACACCCTGTCCACATGAAAGATGATGAAAGGCTCCACTGCCATAAGGGCCTGTAATTCAGATACCCTTCTAGCTGAAGTGATTGCTAAAAGGAAAGCTGTTTTCCAAGAAAGAAATTTTAAGTCTGCAGTAGCAGCTAGCTCGAAAGGAGGTAGAGTGAGTTTCTCCAAAACAAAGTTAAGGTCCCAGGCTGGGGTTGGAGCTCTCCTGGGTGGTCTCAAATTTTTGGCCCCTCGGAGGAACTGCTTGAGCAGTGGATGAGAGAAGAGGGGAGGTTCTGTGTTATAATGAGCTGAAATGGCTGAGTCGAGGATTTTAATGGAGGAAAAAGACAGGCCCTTGTGAAGAATCTCAGTTAAGTATTGTAAAATCTGAGGTAAATTGGGCGCTGCTGTGCTCATCCCTTGAGATTGGTTCCAGGCACAGAATCTTTTCCATTTTTCAGCATAAGATTTTCTAGTACTAGGCCTCCTTCCCTCTAAAATCATATCCATCACAGGTTTACTGAGGGATGGTAAAGCAGAGATTATGTAATTAGCCAAGCTGCAAGGTTCAGTGTTAGAAGCTGATGGTGCAGAATCTGGTTCTCCTGCTCAGACAACAGGGAAAGAGTCTGAGGCAGGTGCCATGGGGATAACCATGACACACTGCTCAGGAGGGGGTACCAATGTTGGCATGGCCAGTCTGGAGCAATCAAAATCATCCTTGGTTTGTGCTGTTTGATTTTTAGTAGTACTTTGGAAAGCAGAGGCAGAGGGGGGAAGGCATAGACTGATAGGTTTTTCCATCTGATGGACACAGCATCCACTTCCCAGGCTTGTTTGTGGGGAGTCCTTCTGCAAAATTTGTCCAATTGGTAGTTCTGGGGAGAGGCAAACAGGTTTATATCTGGGCTCCCCATTTTCTTGTCAACATGTTGAAAATCCTTGGTTCCAGTATCCACTCATGTGGGTCCATGAGGGTTCTGCTTAGTCCGTCTGCCAATGTATTTAATTTTCCTGGCAGGAATTGAGTTTGTAGGTGCACTTGGTAGCTCAAGGCTGTGTTCCACAATGCCATGGCTAGTCTGCAGAGGGGGTAAGAATGTGTACCCCCCTACTTGTTTATGTACCACATAACAGTGGTGTTGTCCATCTTTACCAAAAGTTGTCCTGGAAGAATGTGGTCCTTGAATGTTGTCACAGCATTCTGTACAGATAACACTTCTTTTTGATTGATTTGCAGGTGCATTTCACTTAGGTTCCATTTGCCCTGAATGCGCTTCCCTGCCAGGGGAGACACCCATGCATAGTCTGATGGGTCTGTTATTAGGGTTTGGGTGGCAGGGGGTGGTGTGAAAGGTAGTCCCTTGTTTTGGTGGCAGGCCTCTGCCCACCAAAGGAATTCTAGACGTAGGCAAGGTATGATAGGAATCATTGCTTCTAGATCCTGAAAATGTTGACATCATAGGCTTTTTAGATACCACTGTAGTTTCCTCATATGCAGTCTTGCATATGGAATTAGAAGAATGCAGGAGGCCATGAACCCCAAGGCTTGCAGTATTTGTCTTACAGATAGCAGGGTTTTTGTGGTCACTTGTTTGAAGTAGGTTATCAAATGAATTTGCTTCTCTGGCGTAAGGTAAGCCATCTGGGAAGTTGTATTCAAGCTTGCTCCCATGAATATAATTTGTTTACAGGGTACCAGGTGTGATTTATTTTCGTTTACGGTGTACCCCAGACAAGTTAGAACCCTTTGTACAAAGGCCAGATGATTCATAAGTATGTCCTGGCTTTCTGCCTGAATTAGACAATCGTCCAGGTATGGGTATATTTGAATATTTATTTGCCTGCAAAATGCAATAACTGGAGCTAGGCACTTTGTGAAGACCCTGGGCACAGCAGATAAGCCAAAAAGCAGTGCAGAGAACTGATAGTGCATGTAGCCTGCTTTGAAGTGTAGGTATCTTCTGCAAGATTCCCTGATTGGGGTGTGCAGGTATGCTTCTTTTAAATCTAGTGTTGCCAACCAGGCATTGGTGAAGAGTCAGCATCTTGAATTTTGGAATCTCCAAAAAGGTGTTTAGAGTAGACAGGTCCAGGATAGGATGCCATGAATTGTCTTTTCTGGGTACCCGGAAAAGTCTCAAGTAGAAACCTTATCCCTTTTACTCTTCTGGCACCAGTTGAGTAGACCCCATGCTTAAAAGAGAAAGTATTTGTTTTAGGGCCTCTGCCCATTGATTTGGGGGTAGATCCGGCCACCCACTTGGTGTTGGCAACACGTGGAAGTGAAATCTGTATTCCTGGGACACTATATTTAAAACCCATTTGTCCTGGGTAATGAGTTCCCAGTTCTTTGCATGAAGAGCAATCTTTTCCCCAAAGAGGCAGTCAGTTGATAAGTGCTTGGAAAGTTTAAAAGGAAGTCATTGAGACAGTTTACCATGGGGGGGGGGTCTTATTACTCCCAGATTTGGAAGTGGAGGCCCCCCACTGCTTAGTCCTGTCTGTCCCCTGGGACTGAAATCTGGGGGGTTTGCTGTGTCTGGGTTTGGCTTGAGAAGACCTGGAAGGGGCTGGAAAGGACCAATTCTTAGAGGGCCAGTGCCTACTAAATCTAGGAGGCAGAACTTGTAAGAAATCTTTTAACAGTTTGCATATATTTAGCTTTATCATCCATCTTTTTAAGAACTTCCTCAGCCTTGTTGCCAAACAGGTGGTTCTGATTTAAGGGAGCATCCAACAATTTAGTTTTAACATGAGCAGGCAAAGATTGCTCCTTTAGCCAAGCATGCCTTCTGAGCACAGACCCAGGAACAGCAGCCCTGCAAGAGGCCTCTAATGAATCAAAACAACATTGCAAAGTATGTTTTCCAACTTGTTCAGCAGAATGCATTAAATCCTGTAATTCTTTATTTTCCACACAGTCAGGAATCAACATCATTTTCTGTTTAGGCAATCCAATAACATGTTGCTGATACTTTAACATATGAAACTGGCAGTTTAAAGCCCTAATGGCCAAGGTTGCAGAAGTGTAAACTTTCATATCCCATCTATCCAGCGTCCTGGAGTCTCTATCAGAAGGGGTAGGATTTTTAGCAGTAGAAACCTTAATGCCCTTGGGCCCCTGTGAAATAGTCTCTGGATCTGCAATAGGACTTTTAAAAAGTAACTTGTGTGACTCAGGGACCCTGTACTATCTGTCAGGTTTTTTGGGAGCAGGAGGCAAGGAATCAGGGGCCAAACTAGATTCCGAAAAAGCATCATCAACAATGTCTAGTAGAGGAGGAATAGCTAAAGGCCTATGCTGAGGTAGGAGTAAGAAAATACCTAAGCCTCTTTTTTGAATCAGAAAAATCCTGGCTTGCCCAGTGGAAATGCTCCCTTAAGAGTATGTAAGGTTTCCCCAAAAGAAAAATCCTCTGGAGGGGAAGCAGAGGAAATGGAGTCCTCTGCATCAGAATTCTCATAAGTAGATAAGGGCAAATCCAGATCATCAGAAGAATCAGAAAAAACAGAATCCTGGTCAGAAGATTCATAAACAACTTCAGTCCTAGGCTTCTTAGAAAGGGGAGGTTGGCTACCCCTGATTAGAGTTATTAGATCTTAAGCCATTCTTATCACTTGTTTTTTTAGACATAGAGGCCTGAGCATGTGGCCTGGGCGTCAGTTTTTTAGGCATGGTTCGAGATTTAGGCCTAAGTGAAGAAGGAGGCATCGGTTTAATATGCAAGTCCGTATGCCTGAATACACCCTCAGAAGCCAGTGCCTGCACAGCAGCTCTGGACCCATCCAAGGTAGAGACATCCGCGGGTTCCACAGTTGAAGCATCTTGCCGCATACTGGACTCCAAATGGGTCTCAGTAGAGGCCTGCGAATCAAAAGTAGCTAGTATCAGGGGCTGCAAAAGCGTCTCACTGAGTACCGGCGAACTGGCGACTGGCTTAGGAGAAGTGTCGTCTGCAGTTTTGGACCTCGGCGGCCTGTCTCTGTCTTTGCATTATTTCAGAATCCCGGTAGTCGGATGGCTAACCGACGACATTTCTGGATAATTAAACCAAGAACCGAAATATTTAGAGGCAAAAATATACTGACGACAGATAGTGCGCTGATTAAATAAAGCACAAAACTGACAGCAAAGTACGTCGTGGTCAGGGCCTAGGCAAGGAATACAGTACAAATGAAAATCTTTATGAGGTATTTGCTTTCCACAAGTAATGCAATTATAAACTTTTACTGACATCAGTAAGGAGCAAGAAAAAGTTTCCCCAACGGGGTACTTAGCTTTAGTTGAAGACTTCAATTCTGAAACGCCAAAACGAAAATTTCAGGAGTCGGTCGACCGGCACTTGCGAGCTGCTTCTGTTTCGGGCATGCACGGCAAGAAAGACAGATGTAATGGCATCGGCTGCATGTTTTATACAGTTTGTGGATTTTAGTGGTTGTCGGATACAATAAAGTCTATTCCTGTTACTCGTGGCTCCTAGTGCTTCTATTTCTTGTTGTACTGCATGTTTTATATCCCTGACGACAGGACCCAAAACTTTGTTAATCAGGCCGACTGAGGGCTACCTGCAAGCAGATAACCCAAATGTAATGACTGCAACAGTGAAACACGAAGAACATCTAGAACTGAGAGAGCCTCATCAAGCTCATTGAAACCAGAAAGCAAAATAAAAAAACACAAAATGGTGTTTTTGTTGTATGGGAAGGTGACAACTACATACCAACTCAGAGATTGCAAAATAGTGAGGAAAGGAAGAATTTTCTTTCGACAGTGAATACAAATACATAGGCAAAAACAAATAGCATGAAAACAGTGCAACACAAAGTCATTCACTTACACTGTGCCAACACATTATCCTACAACCACTTTACTTTGCATCATTAGAACAAATAATTTTGATGAAATGTATGTAATTCTATACGGGAGGGAGTACATATACATACACGCAGACACAAACACACAAATGAAGACAGTTCAGAATGTTGACAGAACTAAAATATCAAAATTATACAGGTCAAAATGAAGATGGTAACAATGGTGAATTTCATAATGAAGGCAGATGTGAATCGGTTGGTGGTGTAAGGGGTTAAAGTGCATTGGCGGGTTAGGGTTAAAGTAAGTGTTTAGGAGGGGATATCTTTCGTGTTGTGTATTTTGCTGAGTCTGTCTCATATAGTGGTAGAATTATGGAAAGGATTTTTCTAAGGTAAGGTGCTTGGTTAGGGGTAGGTAGGGGCAGGGTTAGCCTTTACATTTTCTTAGGCTACACTCAATTCCTTTTACAAGCCAAGCACATGTATGTAATACCATTCTAAGTTAGAGATAAACAGCTCTTTCCCGGACAACAATACATTTTCTCATGCAATAGTGTGTGTGTGTGTGTGTGTGTGTGTGTGTGTGTGTGTGTGTGTGTGTGTGTGTGTGTGTGTGTGTGTGTGTGTGTGTGTGTGTGTGAGAGTGTGTGTGTGTGTGTGTGTGTGTGTGTGTGTGTGAGAGAGTGTGTGTGTGTGTGTGTGTGTGAGAGTGTGTATTTGTTTTTCATATCATTCTTTTTTAATTCTCTTTGTTTACCACTGCTCTGTTGCTTAAGACTCCAGTTTACATTTTTCCTCCAATGCAAGTTAATTATATATAAAATTTACTCAGTACCATCATCTCTTTTGGAATTTCACAGAAAACTTTAACTTGTTGAAATCACCTCCCTGTTTATGCTTAATTTGTTACATAAGGTAGGCTACAGCAGGTTGCTTTTGTTTCAAGCCAATGGTCTCCTTGACAACCTGACCATCACTAACAGCAGTTCATACACAGCCCTCAGATTTACTCTCAGAACTTGTGCCTTCTACCAATTAAATTTCCAGTTTTAAAGATTCTGGCACTTTGTTATCAAGACCAGAATAGCCAGTAATGTTTTCTCTTTACCACACTAAAAACATGTAACCCCAACTTGAAATTGCGCTTGACTTCTCTTTTGTCTCTTCAATTCAAGAAGTTGATTTTACTATTTTCTAATTATTTCTAAATCTATTACAACAGGCGCCTTCCCTTTTGACTAGTTTTAGTTTTTCTGCAAGTATTTTCAGACTGTTCATGGAAATCTTTCATTCCTTCCATAGCTTTGTTTATTTTTTCATTCTCTTTCCTCAAACTTTGCTAAAACTCAAACATAGATGCATCATAAGAAGTTACTAGGCTACTGGCCCTGAGGCCTTTATAAGCCTAGCCAAGAGTTTAGCCCATGCACAGACAAATCAGTATCCAATGCTCCTGTCCACCAGAGACACAGGTGGAATCCCAGAGATGTATTTTCTATCTCCCATCCAGTTATCCAGGTTGCGCTTAAAAAGGGGTAAATAGGTACTCTGCTTGACATGGAGAGGGAGTCTATTACTTACATGGGGGAGACTCTGGGACACAAATCTGCCCCACAAACAAGTCCTACTGATGTCACAGACCAGGTTGAGGCCACGTGTGTGGGTTACTCGAGTGGAGCTTGACTTGCAGATAAGCAGCAGTCCCATCAAGGCAGGGTCCGAGATCCCTCAGAGGAGTCAGTATGAAACAGAGTAGAGGGATTGGGCTTTTAGCCTATCTGTGTATGGTAGATTTTTAAGGCCCTGGATTCTCCTGGTGAGGAACCTCTGTGGTCTCTCCAGCTGCTGCATGTGCCTTACGAGGTGTATGCCGAATGGGGCACTGTACTCAATAATGGGCCTTATAAGGGAAGACTACAGGGATGTTATGACCTCCTTGTCCCTGGATGAGATACCCTTACTTATGAAGTGGGCCATGTAGACAGCTTTCCACACAATGGAAGCAACATGGTGGTCAAAACTCAGGTTGCTATCAATCTGAGTGCCCAAATCCCTCATGACTGACTGCATGCTTAGGACGTTATTAATGTGATAATTTGTGGAGACATCACTCTTCCCCAAAGGGGATGATGATGCATTTTTTTATTCAGTTTGAGGCCATGTTTCTGGCACCAGTCATTTGATTGGGTTAGACCCTCTTTGAGGATGTCCACGTCACTGGGGGAATTGATGATAGCTCCCAGCTTGCAGTCATCTGCAAACTTGGTCAGCCATAGCCCACTGGTTTTGGCCTGCACCTCAGAAAAGTATATCCCAAATAGCAGAAACCCCAAGACTGAACCCTGGAGTACGCCACTCGATACGGGTCTACTGCTTGAGGTGGCTTTCCCCTATTTTGACTACGTGGGTTCTATTAGTGAGCCAGTTAGCTACCCATCTGGTAACATATGGATTGATGCCTAGTTGAGAAAATGTATCTATTATGCCCAAGTGGGGAATAGTGTCAAAGGCTTTGGCCAGGTCAAAGTAGGCGGTGTGCACCGCGCCTTCCCTCATCCATGGTTTTGGTGACTGTCTCAAAAAACTTTAACCAAATTTAACAGACATGACCTCCCCCTGATGAAGCCTGTGTGGGATCAAGTGTTTGGAGGTTGTCAATGCCCTTGTTAATGAGGTCCATGATAATCTGTTAAGTCTTTGTTTTAACAAACATCTGCTTGCTTTGCATTCGTTTGGAACTTTCCAGCTTAGCATTCTATTTTACTGTTTCAACCTGTCTGGACATCCTTTCGTATACAACAGCAATTTCTTTGTCTGCTTTACTTTAACAACTTTCCAATGGTTTAAATCAGACATTAACCTTTAGTGACTAACATCTTTATGCATGTGTATACATATATATATATATATATATATATATATATAAATAAAATACACATATACACACACACCCACACACATACATGCACACGCACATTATATCATCAATACATACATACATACACAAGCACACACAATTGTTTACTGGGGTAGTGCACTGATCAATACTAACAAATTTCAGGCTCAGCCCAGGTTTCAAATCATCACATTTTAATTTTACAAATACAAATATAAAAGAAAGAAAGCACAGTAACACTTCTACTATGTTCATGCAGTACACACGTTTTTCTTTCTAAAAAATTCACTTCAAAATTACAAGAACTGCTCAATTCCTACCTTCCCTCAATCCTCCTTTTCCTCCTCCTGAACTTTATTCTGTATGTACTGTCTTCACAAATTCCTTTTATTGCTATGTAAATTTGCTCCTGGCCTTTTCTAAAACTCCCACTTCCAGTTCTTTTATCTCCTGTATGGTATTCAATATTTCAATTTCAGATGAATTACACTTTGATTTCCATTATCTAGTAATTGCTTTTTTGGCAGCCAATAAACCTTTGGTGACTCACTTCACACCTGTACACTACTCTTTCCACTTCAGCAAGCTAATCTTTATGGCAGTTTATTTTTGGTTAGCCTTGCCGCCTCACAGCAAGAGGTTCTCCGGTTCGATCCTCAGCTGGGGTGCCTTCTGTGCGGAGTCTGCATGTCCTCCCTAGGGTCACATGGGTTTCCTCCGGGTGCTCCGGTTTCCTCCCACATCCCATGCTGTAGGTGGATTAGACACTCTAAATTGGCCCTAGGTGTGAGTGCGTGCATGTGTGTGCCTTCTGTGGAAGGTCGGGCGCCAGGCTGGCAACTCAACACTGTAAAACTCCCCTGCTAATCATGAGCAGACAGGTGATCCGCTGTGGCGGCCCCTAACCGGGAAAAGCTGAAAGAAGAAGAAAAAGTAGTTCAAGAACAATTTCCTCTAGTTTTATCAGTTCCCTGCATTTAACAATATTAACAATAGCACCATCTGGCCATTGCTTTTGTAATTCCTCACTTTCAGCTATAATAGCTTTTAAAACTTTTTTATTTAAAAAGGTCACACTCTTTTTAAATCCTGCTTTTTCTGTAATACAGTCAGCATCTGTTTTAAATCCCAAAACAAAGTGTTGCTTTTCTCAGACAAAGGCCTGACTTTCTTACAGAGCCTTATTTACTGCTTGTTTTTGCTGGATGACCACTTGTTTTTGTAGATGTATTTTTCAAAAGGCCTTTTTCATAAGCTCTTGGTTTTAAAGAGCTTATAATAACTTTTGCCCTTCAGCTTTATTTGCACCAGCTCTCTTAGGTCATTTAGAGCTAGAATCACCATGTTTCAACTTCATTATGTACAGCTGAAATACATGTCTGAAAAGCACCCCACCTGCCTCTGCAATATCAGCAATACTCTGATGCAAGTATCACTCTTGATTCTGCTGCATCACAATTTTATTTTGTAACCAAATTGTTCTACTTTCTTTTACAAATCCAGGTTACTTCATCTCAGTACAGCCTGATACAGTTCCCTTCATAGACAGTAAATGGGTATCTGCAACATATTTATTGTTTTGCTTAATGCCTCCTTGACCTTTCATTATTCAGTAAAAGTGATTTGCAATCTCTTCACCACCTTTACCATATTTGCTCACTGTTTTCCTTTGAATAGTATGCAGCAATGAACCTCCTCTTCTGTCAGAGTTCAACAAACTTTAGATAGATAAGCTGTCACCACAACAAATATGCAAAGGAACATCACAGCTCATAACCTTTACATCAGAAGTCTTTAGTATGGCATTGAATGTGAAGTTTTGTTTTCCAAATCATCCCTTTAACTGCTATAAAGTAGGACTTTTATTACTAGAACAAGTTCCCATGTGGCCACAGTGCTATTATTGTAGGTGGAGCATGTGCTTGGTATTAACAATTCACTAAGGAAGGCTGGCTTTTTACTTATGCTTCTCATATACATGGTTTTCTTACTAATGCTCAATAATATTTCACCATTTTAAAGTAATTTATACACATTGAACCTTTTTTCTTTTGTTGTGTGCTTTCCAACAAGCATAGTTTATATACACACACATAAAGCTAAATGCCACATTTCAGGAATGACAAAGCTCCCCACTACTTCTGAGAACATTTAGCAATTTGAGTAGATAATTCTTAAGTCTACACAGGGAAATTCACAAATGCCAAGAAATTATGTCTGGTTCATGTAAGCACTATATCTTTCAACTGCTGCAACATACCAAATTTTCAATTACTTTCAACAGCTACATCTTTACACTATGGAATTACAAGCTTTCCAACTCAATAACTTGTTTCTAAATCTTTCTTTCATGCAAAGACTCCCAATTGATTAGGTTCTCTTTTCCCAACACACAGTTTATTTAAATGAACAAATCTTCCCCAGTAGACTTCTCTATAGTATACATGGCTGCTACAAGATTAATGTTCCTGTATAATCACAGGGTGAGCAGAATTACACAGAAATGCCACTGAGTTTACATCTAAAGCACTTCTAGAGTATAGCTTATCAGCCATTAGAACTTCACAAACTGCTGATGCTTTATTTTAGGACATACAGTGGAGTCACGATCTTCCAATGTGCATAACTATTTTCTTTTTTTTTTTAAACAAATTTATTGTTTTAACATATAAGAGAAATATCATAACAATTTTATACAAATAATTAAAAATAGGTATTATTATAATATTCAACAAAACAACTAAAGTATTTACAAAGACATCCACTACAATCAGATCAATTAATTAAACTAAAATACTGTGCTATTGAAATTAGAATTTTTTTAACAAATTTTGTAAATTATCCCATACAATAAAATGTGATGTTTTTCTAGTTGTTCTCATTCTAATTGTGCTTATTTCCATATGACACATTATATTCATAACATTTTTAAATTCATTGAACGAAGGAGGTGTATCTGAAATCCAATTTCTAGTTATTATTTTCCTAGCCACTGCTAGGATAGACCATAACAAGGGAAGCTTAATCTTTTTAACACATTGAGGTACAGGTGTGTTGAATAATATAAGAGACTTAGAAATAATGAAATTATCTGTAAAAAGAGCCTGCAAAAATTCATTAATTGACTTCCAGTATTCTTTCAACTTCATACAGTCATAAAACATATGAGCCCAGTCAGCATTAATTTCTACATTACATCTCTTACATAGATTATCTTTATTATTAATTTTATTCATCATCAAAGGTGTATAAAAGATCTATGTAAAATTTCCATGTATAAAGTCTCCAGACAATGGAAGATGTAGTTCTATAAGCAGATTCCAATATATATTGTTTATCTTGTTGAGTTGGTGGGTCCCCATTAATAGAGGTGAAATAATTCCAGTATGAATCTACATTGTAAAAGTTTCTTGTCTGATAATTTTATGTATATATGAAAGTTTACCTTTATCAGAAACTTTATGCTGTAAATTTATTATCAAGTAATCAATCAGTTTTGGAATAGATTCTTTAACTGTTATAGACATTAGATCTATTCTATCAATGAGATGTTGTCTAAAGATCTGAACCTCTAACCAGCAAGTTTCTCTTAGATCAAATTCTTGTTTTAAGAAATCTAGATTTTTAACTTTATTATCAGATATCAGCTGATACCAGTACTTTAGATTATTATCTATAGCTAAATGAGCTCCTTCAGAAGTAGATGACATAAGCATACCCTGAGTATAAATTATAGGGAATACAATAAAATTCCATTCCCTATACTTAGGGTGCATGAATATAAAGTTATGATAACTAATAATAATATTTAATGGGTAACAGACCATATGTTTAGGTGTAATAGGTGAAGTACAAAATTCCTTTAGCAACCACAACATGGAGTTATTTATAATCATATTTTTATGTGTTAAGGAGATTTTCATGAAGTGCATACTAATTAGCTCCCAATAATCTTTCCATTTTGACATATGACTGATCTATTAATAAAGTAATAACTTTTATAATAGAAGAGATAATATATAAATTAAAGTCTGGAAAAGAAATACCCCTTGAGACCAGCTATTAGTATGTTTCTTTAATGCAATCCGAGGTCTATTAGGTGCCCATAAGAAATTTAACATTAGTGTATTCAGTTTCTTGATAGTTATTTTTGTAGGTGAAAGTATTATTGATTGTATTAAGTATAAAATCTTGGGGAATATTATCATTTTAATAATTGTAAGTCTCTCCTCCATAGTAAAAACATATTATTCCAGGTATTAAAAAGATTTTGTATATTAAGAAAACAGGTATTATAGTTATTATATATAATAGATTTAATATCTTTAGATAGTATTATACCTAAATAAGTTATCTGACCTGAGTTGGGTACATATTTAGTAAAATCACTAATGAGAGTATTTTTTCATGTATATATAGGTAGTATTTTAGTTTTTCTTCATTGAATATTAAACCAGAAATACTTTTAAAATTCATCATTTTATCAAATAAAGACTGCATAGAAGAATTAGATCCTGCTGATGTAATTAGAACATCATCTGCAAAAGTTGAATTTTTGATGTTGTATTTTCTTCTATTTCAAAACCCTCTATGTCAGTACTGTTTCTAATCAAATTAGCCCAAGGCTCCATTACTAAAGTGAATAATAGTGGAGAAAGTGGACATCCTTGCTTTGTACCTTTAAGAATGGGTATTTTTGTGAAACATATGTTCCTACCGTAATATAAGCCAGCGTTCCTTTGTATAAATGCTCAATTAAATTTACAAATGCATCAGAGAAATTTGTGCATTTCAGTAAGGTAAACAGATAGTCCCAACTTACTGAATCAAATGCTGAACCTATATCAAGACTAATAAGTGTTAAATCTTTCTTTTTCCTATTTGCAAAATCAATTAATGTTAAAGTTCTTCTTATATTATCAAAAGTATTTCTATTTACAATGAAGCCCGTCTGATCTATGTCTATAATGCCGGGATAATTGTCTTCAATCTATCAGCAAAAATACTCATAAACATTTTATAATCAACATTAAGTAATGAGATGGGTCGATATGAAGAACATCTAGTTGGATCTTTATTAGGTTTTAAAATTGGTGAAATAAATGTATATTGCCAAGATGGGGGTTATTAACTCAGTTTGGGCCAGAATAAAAACCTTATGTATTAATGAATATGTAGTTTTAGAAAGGATTTTATATATCTCTGGTATAATACCATCATTACCCGGTGCTTTGTTTGATTTAAGCTTATTTATTTGTGTAATAACTTCTGTATATGAAATACTCTTGTCCAATAGTTTAATCTGTTGTTTATTAAGCTTTTTATTCATGTTTGTGGTTATAAACTCCTTTATTTTATCTTTAGGTTCCATGTTAATGTTGTTATGGTTAATCTTGTGAAAGTGATTTCTAAATTCATCCAGTATTTCTGGTATACTAGAAACATTCTTCTTTTTCCTTAGAGAAAAGATTTCTTTGATATGGTTTTGTTTATTCAATCTTTTTGTTTTATTTTTAAGTCTATGTAAGTATTTGGGGCTTATTGAATAAGACAAAAACTTGTATTTCTCTAAAGTTATTTTAACTTTATGAGTCAAAATTTCTTTGTATTTCTCATTTAGTTTGTTTATTTCTTCAATAACTTTCTTGTCCATAATATTTTCTTTATTATTATGCTTATAAGAGTCTAGTTTACTCTGAATATCTAACAATTCCTTATCCCAAGATTTCCTTTTGTTATTATACCATCTGATACTTTGTCCATATAGATATGATTTTAAGGCATCCCAAACATAGACAATGGAGACTTCAGGAGTATTATTTATGTCTAGAAAATGTTGTACTTCTGAAAGTATATATTCTTTATAGTCTTTTAGCTGAGTTAAGTATGCTGGTATCCTTTTGATCTGAACATTGTGAGTATTTTTTATCATGAATTCAAAAACAATTGAGTTATGATCAGATATAGGACTATTTTCTGAGAGACAGTGCTATGACTTGCTCAGCACATTTTCACCATTATTTCTAAATATAGGCTTTGTGCTTCCATAGTTTTTACCCCAGCATTCTCTACATCTATTATTGTTTTACTTTCTTTAATTACTTCACTTTTCATACTTTGCATACACCTGCAATACTTTCTTTTAGTGGGAATATTTCCCTGTGTTTTAAGTAATTTGAAGCCATGGAGCTTTATAATACATTTGTTTTACTTCTTTGTTTAAGACACAGTATGATACTTTTTGCAATTTTAGAATTCAGCATCAATATGCAGCACTCAATATTTTCATACATCTAACTTCAGCATCTTCTTTAACCATTATTCTGGAGCACACAATTCATGCTGCAACATTTCCCACAATACATTTCTTTCAGCAGCTTAGTATGTTCACTATGAACATCTTAAGCAGGCATTCAGAATTTCTTGAACAAATTACTCGGTTATAAACCATCACAAATATTTATATATCTGTATCTATATATCCATCTATATTTATTTATTTATTTATTTTATTTTATACCATATTTGATAACTGGGAAATTCCATCTGGACAAGCAGTTCTTTTTCAGCGGAGGCCTGGGGAGAAAAGCTCTACATTTAAGTACATCATTAGTACAGACAATAACAGTAAATATATTTATGAAATAGTTACAATTTTGGTACGATTGAGAACAATGAATACATATGAAAATTGTTACATAAGATAAGATGTAAACATGTACAGTGCTCTTATATTAACTAAAAATCATTAGGAAGAGTCAACAGTATAGAAGATTACAGAGAGATGTAGTATACACTATCATCTTTGGTCAACACTTATGAAGGGACTAGGTGGACAAGATGCAGTATTGGATCCTTATGTTACCTGTTCCCATGGTGTGAAGCAGAGGCACAGACATTCATTAGTGAGGTGGCCTTTTAGGGCGCTTTTACACTCTTCTATGGAGGTTTTGTTGGTTAGGCTGGTGGGTAGGGAATTCCATACTCTGGCTATATAGGATGAGTATAGAGATTCTCCTGCAGAGTTAGAGGCCTTTTAGACCTCTAATAGTTTGTATTTGGAGTGTAGAACTCTTTGACTGGTGTATAGCTTGAGTAGAGTATTTAGGGCTGGAGTTTTTTCTGGATTATGTAGAATCTTAAGGGATAGGGTTAGTTGGTTATACAGTAGGAGATGGGGGAATTCAAGCCACTGCAGTTGTTTTAGGGCTATGCAATGATGTGACCTACAGGGTGAATTGGTGGCAAACCTGGCAATTTTGTTGTAGCATGCTTCTAATTTACTGCTGTCTGTTTTTCTTAGATTAGTGAGAATAGGGGAAGCATATGTGAGTGTGGAGAGTAAGTGTGTCTTACCTATAGTTTCTTTGGTTGTTTTTGTCAAAAAGAGTTTGTTCCTATATAGGGCCCACCAGAGTTTACTGCGGACTTTTTTTATGGTGTGGGCAGTGTGAATGTCAAATGTCAAGTTACAGTCACTCTCTACCCTAGAAGTTTGGTGTGATTAACAGGTGAGATAATGGTATTATTACTGGATACTATGTTGGAGAGAGAAAGAGGAGGTTTATATTTAGAAGGGTTAAATGGTAGTAATTTTGTTTTATTGGGGTTTAGAATTAGCTGGTGTTCAGATAACCAGGATTCAACCTACAGGAAGGATGCTTGTGTGTGTGTGTGCAATTTTTAGATGAAAGAGACATTACATAGAAGTGTGAAATCATCTGCACATTGTATGACTGCAGCACGGGGTGTAGAGGTATGGAGGTTATTAGTAAAGACAGAGAAAAGTAGTGGCACAAGGATGGAGCCTTGGACCACATATATTGTTACTGGGAGTAATGGGGAAATGTCTGTGTGCCATTGAACTGCCTGTTGACGTCCTGAGAGAAAGTTTAGGAACCAAGAAATAGTGGACTCTGACAGGTTTAGGGTAGAAAGGACATTGATAAGTTTATCATGTGAAACTGTATCAAATGCCTTTGAAAGGTCTAGAAAGAGAGCTGACGCAAACTTTCCATTGTTTCTATGTGTATTCAGTTTCTGTAAATCATAAGAGGGCAGTGGTGGTACTGTGAGAGGGATGGAATCCATGTTCTGTTTTGGTAAGCAGGTTGTGGGTGTTGAGGTGGTCCATAATTAGCCTATGTATACATCTTTCTAGAGTTTTGGCGAGAGGTGAGAGGATAGCAATGGGGCAATAGTTTGACAGTTCTTTTGTGGTGCCACCTTTGTGGACAGGGATTACATAGGAGATTTTCCAAATGTCTGGAACCGTTTTTTCGATTATTGATCGGTTAATACAAATTATTACAGGACAAGTTATAGCATCTGCAGCTATTTTAGAAAGACTGCTGGAAGTTTATCTGCTGCTACTGCAGTGGGTTTCAGTTTTTTAACTGTATCCATATTAATGGGTTGCAGTGAAAATTGGATAATACTGTCTATATTTTGAGAGGTAATGTGGGTGGAGGAAGGCTGTGGTTTGGTTAGGGCTAGAACTGATTCAGTGAAGCATCTGTTGAACTGTGTAGCAATGTTATCAGCAGTATCTGTGATGGTAGGGGGAGAAGTTCTAATTTTACCACGTAATAGGATGCTGTTGATGGCTGGCCAGAATTTTTGAGGGTTGTTTAAATGTTTTTTCTGTATGTCATAATAGCAGCAGATTTTGTCTAGTTTAACTTCTTTTTTAACTTTGATTTGGAGTTCCAGGTAAGATGTTTTGAGAATTTGAGAGCCAGATTTATGCCAATCAGTCCTTAACTTATCTCTACGTTTCATTAGGGACCTAGTTTCTTTGGTAAGCCAGGGTGCATAGTTAGCTTTAACCCTTACTGTTCTAGCTGGGGCAAACAAGTTTAGGATGTTTAAGAAAACAGTGTTAAAATAATGGACAGCATCATTAAGCTGGAGGGTTTTGAGTGGGTCCCAAGTGTAAGATTTTAGGGCTGAGATGAATTAATTAGGATTAAAATTAGTTTTGTTTCTTAGGTAGTTGGGTTTGGCATGACTGGAACAGAGTTTTAGCATAAAGGTTGGATGATGGTCACTTAGGGTGTCTGGCAAGCAACCAGAATGACAATCAGAGTGAGCTGGTCTATTTTATGAGGATCCAGTCTAGATTTGAGTCCCGTTTGGAAGTTTTGTCAGTTCTGCTGATGACTGAATAATTTGACTAAATCCATACAGGTTTATGTGGTTGGTGGGATTGTTTGAGGAATAAGTTAGCCAGTCTATGTTAAAATCTCCCATGAGAACTGTTTCATGTGAGAATGTATTTATGGCCCAGTTAAGTAGATTTTCTAGAATAGGGATATTGATTCCAGGTGGGATATAGCATCAGATTATATTAATAACTTTTCTGGCATTGATTTTTAATCTGGTCAGTATGATTTCAGCATTGTCCAGAGACAAAGTATTTCAAGAGTTTCTACACCGAGTTCATTTCTGAATAATATAGCAACTCTGCCTCCTTTTTTATTTTGTCTATCTGTGTGTAGAATACTATAACCAGGTGGAAGGATCTTGTTATTTATAATTTTGGGCTTTAGCCATGTTTCTGTTAAGAGAACAATGTCAGGGTTATAGAGAGCATGAGATGTATGAAGTTCATGGACTTTATTTAAAATGCTTCTTATATTAATGTTTAATAGTAAAAGGTCTGTGGGTTTTCTTTTAGATAATACAAGCATTATTGCACTGAGCTGGAGAGATAGGGTTGTGGGAAGAAGGACCTGGATTGGAATGGATATCACCACTGAGGGATAGTTTACATTAAGTAGGTATTTAGGTGTATTAAAGTGGTCACATACTTGTTATACTTCAGAGAGGGTTTGGAGGTGTTACGTTCAGTAATTCTATGATGGGGATAAAAAGGTGTGCGGTTGTGTTAAGGATGGATGGGTGGAGAAGGGAATTGAAATGGCTGAAAGTATTAGAGGTGGTGGTAGTGTTGGCATGGTGAGGAATTGTGTGAGTTGGATATGTATGGTATGAGATAGTGCATGCAAGTAAAGAAAGGATAGCAAGGGTAGTGGAGAGTTGCAATAGCATAATGCTTGGGGTTCTGTTTTTAATGGAGAGATGAGCTGTTATATAGTCTGGACTTTTTACTGGTGTATTGTAAGACGTGCCAAAGTCACTTAGAAAGGAAGTAAAGAAGAAAAAGCACACCTTAATGCCAGCAAACTTCTACAAGTTAAACGAGGGAGGAGGACAAAAAGCTACAGCTAATTCAAATAAACTACAAAAAGTTAAAACAGTAACCCAAAGATTACAATGTAACAGTCAAAATTCACTCTGACTCGAGACCAGGATCTGTGTCTTGACACGATGGTGGCAAACGAGTTCTGATGAGTTGGGGATGGAACACAGCATTACTGGTAGAAGAAGGAGCTCGAGATTTGCATCCTAAGTTTTGTAAATGCTGCCAAGTTGGATCTGATTCTTGAGGAACAATGGAAAGGACATCAGATTAACCATTACAACCCCACAATACGAAATCCAAAAAATAAGCTCCTGAAATACAGTACTTTAGCAGTACATGATCAGGTCATCAATAAGTCAGTGCAGTACTTCCAGAAGCAGCAACAACAACAAGGGGGGTGGAGGGAGAGAAGTTGAGGAAGGATGGAAGTATGCAACGTGGACCTATCACTATGGTAAGTACACAGCTTTCACATCTGATATCTCTTTTGTCCATCCTCAACAAATAGGACACAGTACCCAGCTACTTCAAATACTGGAGGACTCATGGAAGGATATGCCAGAGGATGGCTCGTCCAAAAGGTACTCTGACTGCAATTCCAACTTGTAGTGGGATATATGAAAGCATGGACATTAGACCAAGTAGCAGCAGCACAAACATTATCAATAGGTACTAGAGAAAAAAGCAGTAAAAGTAACAAGCGATCTAGTAGCATGAGCCTTTAAAGTGCCCACAAAGACCATCCTTTTTGCTTACAGACATGAAATACACTCAGACAGAAAACATGAAACAGCTACTTTGGAAACTCCTTTACCCAATTCTGCTGGGGAGAAGGAAACAATTGATCAGTCTTTCTGATATTCTTTGTGCAATGCAAACAGAATCAGAGTTGTTAATGCACATCCAGAAGATGTAGCATGTACTCTCCCTTATTAGCAAAATAGGGAAAGAATACAGGAAGACTGACATACAGGTTGAATGATGATTCGGAAGCCACCTTAGGGAGAAAGGAGGGTTTGTTCTCAGTTACTCTCTCCTTGTGGAAGACCAAGTAAAAGGTTTTACAAGAAAGGATGTGAAGTTCTGAAACTCTTTAAGCAGAAGTAACTGCCATCAGAAACAAAGTTTTCCAACAAAGATATTTTAAAATCAACTGTGGTTGCAGGTTTAAATTGCGCTCCTGTCACAGCCTGGTAATTTCTCAAGGGCGGACAAGATCCCTGACAGGATGCCAGAGAAGGAAAGTGCCCCTTAAGAAGGCTTTAGACAGCTTCAGGGAAGCAACAGATGACTGGTTTTCTCAAATGTGAAAGCTGGAGATTCCTGCAAAGTGGACTTTAATAGTAAAGTAACTAGTTCCCTTATGAAAAAGGCTGGCCAAAAATTTAAAATAGCCAGGAGGGGAGCTGAAAATAGATCTAAATTTCTACCAGAAGTTCAAGTAAAAAATCTCTTCCATTTGCTCTTGTAAACTCTTCTGGTGGGGATTTTTATGAGGAAGCCAAAATGTGTATTACAGCCTAGAATTTCTGGCCATCAACTGAAATGGAGAAAACATGGTCAATTCAAGGGCTCCTTTGTCAAGGTGAGACATCCCAGAAGGGTGAGAAAGAAGATCTGGAACAGGGTCCAGCACCCATGCAGGGTGAATCAGATGACACCAGAGAAAGGGGAACCATACCTCTTCCAGGCCAAAAGGGAGTAATGAGGATCACCGTAGCCCTGCTCCACAATGCTTTCTGCAGAAACTTTGGAATCAGAGGAGACGGAGTATAAGCATAAAGGAGACCAGGGGGCCAAAACTGGACTACAGCATCCATCAAAGACTCCCCCTCCTTAAGGCATCAGGGCAAAGTGCATGCTGCATTTACTGATGGAGACAAAGGCAAACAGATCACAGCAAGGTCAGCCCCAATGGCTGAAGATTTGTTCCCCCAATACCGGATCGAGGGACCACTCTTGAGCTATAAGAATAGATTTGCACAACTTATCGACTAGAACAGTACACTTTCCCAATACATGCACTATCAGAAAGTGGTGGGAAGACAGTGTCTACCATTAAACTCTCATGGCCTCTCACTACAGTGGGTAAGAACTTGTCCCCCTCCTTTGTTTGCTGATGTACAAAACCATCCACATGTTGTCCATTTAGATGGAGATCACACCCCTGGGAAAGGAATCCTGAAAGGCCTGCAACACTAGCAGTACTGCCCTTATCTCCATGATACTGACGTGAAGACTAACCTCCGATGGAAACCATATGCCTTGAACAGTCCTTACCAAGAAACGCCCTACCCCAGCTGGGAAGTGTCCATGATCACTTTGGCCTTGGGGAAAGGGAGAACAAAAGGTCAACTATGAGACACAAAATGAAGAGTCTAGCCACCACTGAATATGAGTTTAGCAAATCTGTATGAGACACTGGAATCATAACATGACATCTTATTGACCACTGAACCACAAGAGTCCACTTTACAAACTCATACAATACCTGGCCAGTGGAAATAAACTAATGGCAACTCTCACTGAGCTGAGAAAACACAGAACAGACCTTGCTGGTGGTTTCTGATGGGAGAGTACAGACACTGCCTGTTGCTGTGAATGATGATCCTGGATTTCAGTAATCTGGCCATCTCCAACTTGGTATCCTGAGGTTGAACTAGCTGAAGCTTCAACTTGGCCATGTTGACAGTTACCCTGCTGTAAGCAAGGTGGAGCAAGGAGTCCCTGGTTTTAACAGGGAGATTTCCATGGGGGTGGTTATGAGCCAGATGTCCAGATATGGGAACAATCGGAACCCTGCAGCCTGAGATGAGCTGCAAACACTGCCATGCACTTGTTGAACACCATGGGGGCTGTGGTTTTCAAAGCTTAAACTGGACATAAAAAGCAAAAAAAACTCCTGAAGCATCTGTCCATTTTTATTACAGCATGTGTCCAGGAGGTCTACTGACCACATCCAATTGTCCTTCAACAGTGGGATGGGCTGCACTATGAACAACAGGAATTTCATCTGTTTTATGTACGGATTCAGGTGGTTAAGATCAGAATGGGCCTGAGGTCCACATTTTTCTTTGGCACCAAAAAGGAAATTAGTTGACTCCAGTTCTGTGCTGATCTCATGAGACCTCATGGATGACTCATTTGTCCAGCAGTTTTTGTATTGCCTTTGCTGCTGTCTTCCATTCGGCAGGTGGCACAGCAGGATGTTTTCTTGAAAGAGGGCTGAGGCAGAAATAGAAGTATACAGTCTCTGCTTATGACTCTCTGCACCCTGTATATTTTGGATGAAGGATGTCCAGGCATGGGGTGTAGAGATGAGCACCCCTCCAGTGCCTCTACATTTGGCAGTCATGCAAATGTTCAAGAGAAAGGACTCTGAAAGCCTTGATTCCGTGCTACACCTCTGTTACAAGGGGAAGTCCACTATGATTTTTCCTACCTTGCTTCTGCAGGGTCTATTGCCAGAGGCATCTGGTTCAAAACCTTGGGACTTGCAGAATCAGTTTCTTCATACCCTTCTGGTTTCTACAAAAGGTCTACTGGGAGATAAAAAAAATCATATTCCAACAGCAGACAAAGTTTTCTCCTCTTGTTCACTTTTGAACAGTGCTTCTTTAACTTTAGGTCCAAGCAATCTGGGCCTATCACAGGGAGCATTAATAAAGGATGTCTCGCAAAGAAGCAGCAATGCATCTGTGTATGCCATCGAATGGCTATACTGGTGCCTGCTGCTCTCAACATGCCATTGGCTGCATTCAAGAAGAGGCACATAGAAATTTGACAGGGACTAAAAGGTGGCCAGCTTTCTTCTCGCCTGCAAAGAAGAACCCAGAAAGAGATATGAAGAGCTCCTTAATCAAATCCCTCTGAAAACTTTTACGTCTGCCAGACAATTCAGTGCCCTGACAGCAAAGGTCACCAACACATAAATCTACTTACCAAACCTGTCCAAAGCTCTGGACTCCCTGTTACGAGGATGGAGTGTGGAACTCTCCTCAATGAGCTCCTTTTTGGTTGCCACAGCCACCACCATGGAATCCATTGCAGGACCCTTGCTCCAAAAAGGCTGGTCTTTAGGGAACACAAATTCCGTTGGGCTTCCAGGGAATGGGTTCAACCTTGCCTGGTTCCATCCATGCCCACCTTGAAACTAGCTAAACTAATGCATCACTTGGGGGATAATCCAAGAGGTAGATGGATCAGCTCTAAAAGTCTTGAGGAATACTGATACCTCCCTAGTGTGAGAATCAGTGCACCACTCCCTTTCTGTCTGAGGTTCAAGAATCTCACCAAATTTGACACTGAGGAGAGGATATCTTGAGACCCCCTCCCCTTAATCAAAATCAGTATCTTCTCTAACACACTCCTGTCAGGCGTCCATGTGCCTCCTTTTGCAAGAAGGCTTCTGGCAACTTTTTCCAGTGGGATGCTCTGGAGAAAACACCAAAGCAGAAGGGGAGTGCACTATGTGAACTGCCTCAAGACTTTAAGGGATCGGCTGTCCTACTGTGATGGAAAGTAAAGAAAGTACAGTTTTGTACCTACCATAAATGTAGATGTTCGAGTGCTAATACAGCTGCAGTCATAATAGATGGGTTCTCCTGCCGTCAGGCAGGTCCTCGGTCGGCCGAATTCCAAAGTCTAGGTCCGGCGTCGGTTGTCGTCGCTTCTTCCCTGACGTCAGTGCGACAGGGGTATAAAAGAACCAGCCGACGCCATTTTCTTCAGTTTTTCTTGCCCCAGATGTCAGGTGCCCCCAGAAGGAAGGCAATACATAAAATTATGTAGTAATGCAATGCAATATAATCAAAAAAACAGTAGTTGCAAGCAAATACACCATAAAAGAATACCCCTAGAGGGGAAGGAGGGAGGGAAACCTGGACTGCAGCTGTATTAGCACTCGAACATCTACATTTATGATAGGTACAAAACAGTACTATGTTCATCGTGCATACAGCTGCAGTCATAACAGATGGGTAGAATCCCAAAGCTAAGAAAGGGGTGGTAGGCACTAGGTGGAACTAGGAGGAGCCAAAATGCCCTGCAAGACTGCAGTGGCAAAGCCTGCTCTAGATTTGGAGTATAATGGTAGGTTGCAGTGCTTGGAGAAGGTATGCACAGAACTCCAAGTGGCTGCTTCCAAAATATCCTTGGTAGGAACTCCTCTGAGGAAGGCTGCAGAGGTGGCTGTGGCCCTGGTGGAATGAGTTCTAATGCCTGTAGGTACAGTTTTGCCATGAAAGGAATAGCAAAAGCGTATGCAGTGGGCTATCCATTTTGAGATTGTCTGTTTGGAAATTGGCTTTCCTTGAGCTCCTACCGCATAGGCCACAAAGAGCTGTTCTGATTTTCTGAAAGGTTTTGTTCTGTCCAAATAATAACGCAGTTGTCTGTGGATGTCCAAGGAATGTAGTAATCTCTCCCCTTTGTTTTGAGGATTAGGATAAAAAGTAGGTAAATGTATGGCCTGATTTAAAGCTACCCTGGACACCACTTTAGGCATAAAGGACAGGTTGGTTCGTAAGGAAACTCTGTCCTGATGGAAGATGATAAAAGGCTGGACAGCCATGAGAGCCTGTAGTTCTGAAACTCTACGAGCTGAAGTGATAGCCAGAAGGAAAGCTGTTTTCCAGGACAAATATTGCAAATCTGATGAGGCAGCTGGCTCAAAAGGAGGCAAAGTCAGTTTTTCCAGAATGAAATTAAGATCCCAAGCAGGTATTGGTCGTTTCCTTGGAGGTCTTAAATTCTTAGCCCCTCTGAGGAACTGTCTTAATAGAGGGTGAGAGAATAAAGGTGGATCAGTGTTGTATTCTGCAGAAATGGCTGAGGCATGGATTTTGATGGAGGAGAACGAAAGTCCACTGCTTAGCAGTTCAGCCAAATATTGTAGTATTTGAGGTAAATTCAGTTGCAGGGTTCTGGCCCTTTTTCTCATTCCAGACACAAAAACGTTTCCATTTTGCAGAGTAAGCTTTTCTAGTTGATGGCCTTCTGGCCTCCAAAATGACATCCTGCACCTCCTTGGAGAGTAGGGCCTGCTGTGATTCTAAGGAATCTTCCATGCGGCTAGATTGAGTAATTTTTAGCTGACTGTGAAGAGTTTTGAAGCTGTGCTGAGTCAGAAGAAGAGGCATTAGAGGCAGGGTCCATGGTGGGGAATGCGTCAGGCTCCTCAGGAGTGGGTATCAGTGTTGCCTTGGCCAGTCTGGAGCAATGAGGATCATCTTTGGTCTGTCTGCTCTGGTCTTCAATAGGACTTTGGGCAGCAGAGGAAGAGGCGGGAAGGCATAAACTGTCATTGATGTCCAAATGAAAGAGAGAGAGAGCGTCCACTCGCCATGCCTTTGGATGGAAGATCCTTGAGCAGAATTTTGTCAATTGATGATTTTTGTGGGAGGCAAACAGATCTATGTCTGGCCTTCCCCATGCTTGGATTATTTCTGTAAAAACTTTTGGATGCAACTTCCATTCGTGTGGATCTGTCATATTCCTGCTTAGGTTGTCTGCCAGCGTGTTTTCCTTGCCTGGCAAGTACTGTGCTTGTAGTTCCATTTGTAAGTCCATGGCCTGTGTTTGTTTGACATGCTTGAGCCCACCACAGATATTCCTTTTGCAGACATGGAATTAGTGGTATTATTGTTTCCAAACTGTGGCTGTGTTGAGACCATATGTTTTTTAGGTACCATTGTAGTTTTCTCATATGCAGCTTTGCACATGGGATTAGTAAGATGCAAGATGCCATGAATCCCAGAGCCTGCAGGATTTTCCTTGCAGTCAGCCTGGTGCAATTTGCCAGTGTTCTGAAATATTGAATTAGTTGCCCGTGCTTCTCTGGCGTGAGGTAGGCGATCTGGGTGTTTGTGTCCAAATTGGCACCCAGGAAAATTATCTTCCGAGAGGGTATTAGCCTTGATTTCTCTTTGTTGACTGTGTATCCCAGAGAGTTTAATAACATTATTACATAAGGCAGATGTTTCAGAAGAATGTGCTTGCTGTCCGCTTGGATCAGGCAGTCATCCAAATAAGGGTATATTTGTATCCCTTGAAGTCTGCAGTAGGCAATTACTGATGCCAGGCATTTCGTGAATACTCCGGGCGCAGTAGATAAGCCAAAGGGCAATGCAGAGAATTGATAATGGGTTGAACCTGCAAGAAATCTGAGGTATCTTCTGCAATTTTGTCTGATTGGGACATGCAGGTATGCCTCCTTGAGGTCCAATGTTACCAGCCAAGACTCCTTGCCCAGCATGGGAAGAAGTTGCTGTAGAGTGAGCATCTTGAATTTTGGTACGAGTAGGAATGTGTTTAGGATGGAAAGATCCAAAATAGGTCTCCAATCTTTTCCCTTCCTTGGCACCAGAAATAGCCTAGAATAAAACCCTTGACCTTGTTCGTGTGTAGGTACCTCTTGAATAGCTTTCATGTTTATAAGATCTGAAATTTGCTTTTGTGCCTCTGCCCTTTGATTGTGTGGCAGGTTTGGCATGCCTCTCATTTTTGGAAGGGTATGAAAATGGAATTTGTAGCCTCTGTTTACAATGTCCAGGATCCATTTGTCCTTTGTGACAACATGCCAATTTTTTGAGAATAGTGCCAGCTTTCCTCCTAAGGGGGCTGCCATTTGAGACCTGGTTGGCATGCAAAGGGGAAAGTCATTGGGTTTGCTTTCTGAAAGATTGCGAGTTGTCCTCACCACCTCTTTGTGTAGGAGCTTGCCATTGTCTGCCTCTGTACGATCCTTGTGATTGTCCTCTGCCCCTAGGGCGCCTGTATCTGCCTCTTTGGGGTCTGTCTGTGGCAGGAAAGGACCAGTTTTTGGAAGGCCAATTTCTACTAAAACGTGGGGGTTGAACCTGCAGAAATTCTTTCACAGTTTGCACTGATTTAGCCTTTTCCTCCATTTTCCGTAATACTTCCTCAGCATTTGCCCCAAATAGTACATCCTTTTGACATGATCAGGCAAGGCTTGTTCCTTGAGCCAGGCATGCCTACGTATGAATGAGCCTGTAACAGCAGCTCTACATGAGGCCTCTAGAGCATCAAAACCACATTGCAAGGTATGTTTACCCACTTGTTCTGCACTATGCATCAAATCCTGCAACTCCTTCAAGTCTGGTTGTTCAGGTTGTGACATTTTACTTTTCAATTGAGATAACAGAAACTGTTGGTATTTCAGCATATGAAACTGACAGTTTAAGGCCCTCATGGTTAAGGTAGCCGAGGTATATACCTTTTTCCCCCACCTTTCTAAGGATCTGGAATCTCTCTCGGAAGGCAATGGATTTTTGGCAATGGAGGCCTTAACTCCCTTGGGCCCCTGTGAGATGGTTTCTAGGTCAGCAGCATGGCTTTTGTATAGAAATTGGTGTGAGTCAGGAACCCTGTAATACCTGTCAGGCTTAACTGGAGCTGGAGGTAGAGAGTCCGGGTTAAGGCAGGCCTCCGAGTAAACATCATCTAGGATGTCCAAGACAGGAGGTATAGCCAGAGGCCTGTGCTGGGGTAACAAAAGAAATTCCCTGAGCCTTTTCTTGGAATCTGAATAATCCTGGCCTTCCCAGTGGAAGTGTTCCCTTAAGGTATGCAAAGTTTCCCCAAATGAGTAATCCTCAGGGGGGGATACAGAAGGAATAGACTCCTCTGCATCAGAGTCTTCAAAAGGGGAGTAAGACTGTTCCCGATCATCAGAGTGTTCTGAAATAATGGAGCCCTGATCAGAGGAGGGGGAATCTTCCTCCACTCTGGGCCTTTTGTCCAGAGGTGGCTGAGAACCTCTGATTAGAGTAATTAAATCCTCAGCCATTTTAAGCATCTGTTTCTTAGGCATGGGGCCTGGAGATGGGCCCTGTGTAACTGGTCTCTTAGGGTGCATGGTTGCTTTAGACTTGGTGAAAGCCTTGATGGAGAAAGAAGAGGAAGGTCTGAAGACACCTTGAGTGGAGGTGGACCTGTCCACATTCTGTGTTTCAACACCAAGAGTGGCTTCGGTATCTGTAGTCGGGGTGTGGGCCGAGGAGCCTGCGACCTCGGGTACAGGAGACACCGCCAAAGATGTGTCGTCGGTAATCAGGGGCTGTGTAGGCGCCTCGCTGAGAACTGGACCACGTGTAGTCGGCTTTGGCGTGGTGTCGGTAGAGGCCGCGGACCTCGAGTGTCGGTCCTTGTCTTTGTGTTTTTTAGACAAAACCTGAGTCGGAGTATCCGACGACATGGTATAGTTAAATGCTTTCCCAAAAAAATGCTGGGCGAACTCTGCCCGACGCTTCATAGTGTGTTTGTTGAATGTAGCACAAAAGCGACAGACCGACACGTCATGGTCTGGGCCTAAACAAGGTATACAGAGGGAATGGAAATCCTTATGCGGTATTGGCTTCCCACAAGAAAAACAATTATTAACTTTGTCTGACATCGGTCTGAGGCAAGAAAAGTTTCCCCAACGGGGTACTTAGCTTTTAAGAAGACTTCGGTTTCCAAACTTTTTGTAATCTCAAGAGCTGGCCGACCGGCACTTGCGAACTGCTTCTGCTTCGGGCACCGCGCGGCAAGAAAGACTGAAGAAAATGGTGTCGGCTGGTTCTTTTATACCCCTGTCGCACTGACGTCAGGGAAGAAGCGACGACAACCGACGCCGGACCTAGACTTTGGAATTCGGCCGACCGAGGACCTGCCTGACGGCAGGAGAACCCATCTGTTATGACTGCAGCTGTATGCACGATGAACATCAATGACCCAAACAGCTCTGTGGGGGCAACAGCAGATCCAAGCAGGGAAAGGAAGCCAGCTCTCTAACTTGAGAAAGCATTCTCTTAAAGGTCTCGGAAGCTGAAGCTGAATCAGATCCAGAAGCCACCCCTGTAAGAGCCAAGGGGCCCGGACAAGGGCTGACCTTGAAAACGAATCCAACTTGGCTCCGAAGTCGAAGCCACTGCCAAGCTATCCAAGGCTAAAGCACCAAGGGGAAGGGACAACTTTGGCAATACTGGAGTCGACCCAGACCCTGCTGTGCTAAGACCAGTACCTTGGCTATGAGACCTATCGAAGCCCAAGGCATTTGGAGTTAACAGAGTCAAAAAAACTCTCAGCATTGACAAGGTCCAAACCTTTGGATCCAAAGCGGGCAACCCCAGGATGCACTTGGATCCAAATGCCCCAAGTCCAAAAGTCAGATCAGGGAAGGAGGCACATTCAAAGGGGAAGAAGAGATGAACCCTGGGCATCCAATAGGGTCATATCCACGACAACTCTCAACTGGATACTAGTCCACAGGAACCTCATCATCACTCAGTCTATGTCCACTTTGGAGAGACTACTGGAGGACCTTAATGACTAAGGATGATCCCATGGACAAAGGTTGAGAAATCCTATGAAAATACCTTTCCTGCAGAAATGGTGACCTGAGCCTAGGACTTTGACACCAGTCAGAACAAAGATTCAGGTAACAGATGAGTGAAGGATCTGAACAAGCTCAATTCTGACACTGGAGCTGAATTTAATGACTTGTGGATCTTCGGCACCTGGCAGGAGGGAACCAAATGTTTTGGGAGACCACTTACGTGAGGAATCATTGTTTTTGAGATGCCCCTTCTCTTTCCCCTTATCATTTTTATCTTCTTTGCCCTTATCAAAAACTTCTTATGCTGTTGGGAAAGAAAATGACAACTGTGAAGGAGGACCTTCTCCAGATGCGGCAGTGAGAGGGCCCTTGAGCACCAACTGGTTCAGCCATTTAGTTATAGCTCTGATTCCAAAAGAGGCACAAATACAACAATCCTCTTCTAAATGACACAGTCCCAAACAATATACACATTTGCTGTGGGAATCCTGATTAGGGATTTTGTGCCTACATGCAATTTTTACAGGAAAACTTCCCAAGAAAAACTAGAATCTAACAGACAACAGCAGCTGCAATGATGAAGGCAACAATAGCTACAAAAGTGACTAATCACTGTAAAATTACCAACTACTAAATAATCCTAAAATGCCTTAAAATGCATGAGAATATTAACTGGGAACAATACGCTATGCAGTTGCCAACAACGGAAGGGCAGATTGGATGGCACAAACAAGCAAAGAATGCTCCTTTTTGGGGGGAACAAAATACAAGGGTACACTGTTCTTTTGAGGGGAAACAAATCTAAGTTACTGTTATGGCACAAACAAGAATGGACTGTTCTTTTTTGGGGGGGGGGGACAAAGTTGAGTTACTGCTATGGCACAAACAAGGACGTGCTGCTCTTGTTTTGCATCCTGAATGTTTTATCTTGTGAGGGTTGTGAAGTCAGAAAATGCAATGTGTATCATTACTTTCTAACTTTTCTCTGTAATGATTTTCCAGTACAAATGTATGGTG